>NC_022011.1:69302417-69326079 GCF_000317375.1 Microtus ochrogaster | reverse complement strand
CTCTCTCTCTCTCTCTCTCTCTCTCTCTCTCTCTCTCTCTCTCTCTCTCCATCTCTCCATCTCTCCCCCCCTCCCATGGGTGCTCTTACTGTTGCTCTTCTACTCCCCATGCCTCTTTCTCTTCCCCTCTCTCTCCTTCCTGATTGTGGCTATAATATTACCAGCCGCCCTAAGCCCCTGGTTTATATGCCTTTTTTTCTGCTATAGTGGACTGTGCCTTTGGACTGCAAGCAACCACAAATCTTCCCTCCTTAACCCTCTCTTGTCAAGGCATTTCAGTTCCTCTGTACCGTTGGGCCATCCATCTTCGGGCGCCATTCTGTAGTAATATGAGCGGCGGGGCTGCGTCCCCAGCACCCCGGCCGCCTGGCTAGCTTATACCCCGAAATAATTACACGGACACTGTATTCTTTTAAACACTGCTTGGCCCATTATATCTAGCCTTTTCTCGGCTAACTCTCGCACCTGGACTAGCCTATTTCCAATCATGTGTGTAGCACCCCAAGGTGCGCTTACCAGGAAGATTCTAGCCTATGTCCATCCTGGGTCAGAGCTGAATCATGTATGCCCAGGAGAGAGGAGCATGGTGTCTCTCTGCACCAGAGAGCAGAGCTGTCCAGTCTGAGCTCACTTCCTCTTCCTCCCAGCATTCTGTTCTGTTTATTCCACCCACCTATGTTTTAACCTATGAGGGCAAAAAATTTTCTTTATTACTTAACCAATGACCTTCCTCCATCACATTTCATCACACATTACAAGTGACTAATACAGAGAGGCTAACAACTTAACAGTGTATGTCATCTTAAAGTTTGAGTGTCTGCACCCACCCTTCCACAAACACACACTGACAATGCCTTATGAATACACCATTACAAGTTGCCTCAACTCATGCCACCCCACAGCAACTAGCACAGGAAATAGTACACAACTGAAGAGACTTAGTGTTCCTTGGAAGGGATTCTTCCTATCCAGCATGCCATCTGACATACAACTTACTTTGTTTCCGTTTTTACAATATAGTCTTTCTGTGAGAGTAGTAACAGAAATAATGGCAATGGCAAGTAACAACAAAGATACGAACCAATGAGAAGAGGCGATTCCCAAGTGATGGGCAGTGTCTTAGAGACCTTAGGTTTGACAGATGCTCACTTTCAATGGCCCCCAAATCTTCTTCAGAATGGTTATGAAAACTGGGACAGGGAAAGCAGCGGGGAGTTTTGAACATCTACATTCATTGCCCGATAAAGAAAGAATACACTACAACAATCTGCATGGCTGTGGCAGTTAAAGCTTGGGTTGATGAGGAACAACTTTCTCCATCCAATTAGAAAGGAATCTCTTCCTTTATAAATGTAACTTTTCTTCATCTCTAGATCTTACCATTCATTTCTCAGCCAAGAAAACTCCTGATCTTAATCCAGTCTTGTCTCTTAGGTTTTCATTTCAATTCATCTCAGCTTTCCTATACCTTGGCTATTTAGGAACCTTCATACCTCTGATTTTGGCTTTTATAACAAACAGTCCCAGCTCCGCTTTCTCCTGCCAGACTCCCCGTTCTCAGTTATGTTTAAACACAAGGGATGACTAGAAAGCCTTCCTCGTCTAACACTGAGGATTCTGCCTTGATCGAAAACTCAATACAAATTATCACATCTCTAACCTACCAAATTTATCAGCTGACCTTTCCAGTCTCAATTTGTACCCACACCCACACACGCTTATCTTCCTTTTCATCAATTGCTATTCGTGGAACAGAATTAATATTTTTCTACCTGTAATCCTTTGCTCATGTAATTTCACCCTTCTGGAAAGCCCCCCCCCTTTTTTTTTTCTTTCCTCTGACAATTTCCTGTATATTCCTTGGGACTTGCCATCCCAGGAAACTTTTGCAATCCTTACAGATGAAGTCAGTCATTTCCTAGCAAGTCCTGCATGTAGTTGTTTGTCATTGGAAGTGGTCATAGTCTCTTTGTTTTCACCCTCATTTTTATTCATCGATCTTGTGTTTCTTAATATCAAGCACTGCACCTAAGGCCCCCTGTATATAATACAGCTTCCTTGATACAAAATGTGGTTCATAAACATTAGTATCACTACTTGAAGCCTATCTCATCAAGACACAGTCCTCAGAGCAAGTTAGGCATTGAACAGCCTCTCCCCTGGATCCAGTCTGACCAATGCGTCTAACTGCCAGCCATGAGTTAGATGCAACTAATGAATGCAGCCCATACATTCCATAATGTATTTTATTTATTTGTTAAAATGTTTTATCTCTAAAGATAAATATTTGTGGTCTATTTGTATTACACATGATCATATAACAAAAAATTAACTATAAAACTAAGTATTATTTTGGCAATTATTTTTTGTTTCCAAATCCCCCATTTTACATTCTGGCTAATATCTTGTAAGCTGAACTAAAGTCCCAAAGAGAGGAAATCTGGCTTCATAGTACAGACCAGACTGACTTCTAGAAAGGACAGCTACAATTGAGAATACACTGGGATTCCCTTCTGCATACACTTGAGCAGATACAGTAACGTTAACACTGCAGCCTTAAAGAAGGTAAAGACAAAAGTATCTGCCATGTAGGCATGACACTGTGACTTCCCAGACAAGGACAGCTCCAGGCCAGACACCTGGAGGAAACTCCTTCTATAGTGTTTCAAGAATTTTCATTTGACTGAAGGTCAACGTAGAAAGCCTTGAACTATTCCTAACTATTGTGAGAAATTGATGCAACATCCGAGCAATTCTAGAGTATTCACCGCATGCAGGTAGAACTCTGTGCTAAAAGCAGGGCGTCAACAGAGTTGCTCATTGTCCATAGAAATAGACTATGCCTCTATTTGTGCTGTTTAGACTATTGTGTCAACTTAACCCAAGCTGGGGTCATTTAAGAAGGAACCACAGCTGAGACAATGTCTCCATCAGAATGGAAGCAAGTTTGTGGGGCATTTTCTTGATTAATGATTGATGTAGGAGGGTCCATCCCACTGTGGGTGGTCCACCCCGAAGAGATGATCCTGGAGGGATTGGAAAGGTAGCTCAATGGGATCCCTGGAGAGTGTGACAATAAGCTTATTTCTCCACTGTTTCTGCTTCAAGTTCTATCTTCAGGTCCTGCCCCTGATTCAGTTCCTGCCTTGGCTTCCTTCAAAGATAGACTGTGGCCAGAGCATTTAAACTGAAGAAATTCCTTCTCCTCCAAGTTGCTTTTGGTCATGGTCTTTATCACAGCAATAGAAACTTATCTAGAACACCCTCTTAAGTACATGCATACTTAAATTCAGTAAAAGAAATGTAACAATTACATATCTGTTGTGGTATATAGTAAATTCCAAGTCCATTCTTGGAGTCTGACGGAAACTCATTCCTGTCTACTGCATAAACATTTTAAACCATGCTGCTCATAAAGGCAGAAGGCAAATTCTATCCATTTTATTCAAAGATAACTTTACGCAATGCTTTTCTCTTCCTATCAATTTTATTTGAGTTGTACATGTGAATCTCTAATTTTTCACCATCAGTAGACAATATTCAATTTAAAATAATCTTTTGCCATCGAGGAATATATTTATTTTCTTTTGTTTTGGCAACTGCTTCTCAACAGTTAGCAAAAACAACAAATGGTCTTGATACCATACATCACTGCCATGCTGGGCTTATTTAAGGATCAGTGGAACTTGATTAAAAATTTCCTTTGGAATTACCAATTCAGATGAATTGTGCATATTTGAAACGCATGGTAAATATTTCACTATAAAATAAAGAATTATTTCAAATAGCATTTCTCTAATTAAATTCCCTGCTGTATGTTTTATTCAGATGTGTATACAATGCCATTTGTATAGAATGCTAAGCAAAAAGTAACAGTTAATTTGGGGGCTACTGCAGTAAAAGTATGTTATCTTTTATATATATCACAACATTACTTATTATCAGCCTCACGCACAGCATTTTGCCTTTGATTTACGCAAACAACTGTAAATGTTTTATATATTTGTGAGGAAGTGAATGATATTAGACCATCAATCCATGGGGACTGCAAATCAGGAGAAGGGAAAAAAAAAAGGCTATTACATTTCAGAAGCTGTTAAATCAGTTGTGCCCCCTGGCTGATTTTGTCAGCTATATTTGCTGTGGGTAAAACCGTTGATGCCTGGAATACAGGAGGGGCCCTAAGAGTCCTGGAGAGTAAATAGCAGCCGAGTTGTAAACTACACCACACATCCCACACTTACGGCACAAGCCCGGCTTACACTTTCCTCCGAATAAATCCAGCAGCTTTAAAAAGAGCAAAAGAGAGAGAAATAAAGAAGAAGGGGAGGGGAAAACAAGGCAAAACTCAAGCCTTCTGTCACTGCCTGCAGCTTCAGCCCCTCAGCAGTCTGCCAACAGGACACTGTTCTGCCAGTTGTAAATTTTAATTGGCCATCTGGGGAAAGCACAAACCACTGACTAGAGATTAATCAGCAAATTAACCCAGGCATAATACACATTTCCCAGTGGACCCGAAGCTGCTCCAGGCTGGAGCGGAGCAGGCTGGGATGCTGGGAGAACCCGTGAAGAATGCTGTTATTGCTTACTGCATTGGGCAGAACATCTTTCCAGCATCCTGAAATTCCCTTCTGTGGGACCTTGGCAGTGCCCCTGATTTGTATGGAAGTTGCAAAGAGCTCCCCATCCCCAAATTCTCCACCGCCCACATACACCGGTGTGTGAGATCCTAAACACACATGGTTCAGGTACCGTGACTTGGAAGAAAGACTTGACGAATCCGTGGAGGTGACAGCTTCTCTCTGGTGGGCTGTTTGCTCGGCTCGCTAAAGTAGCTCCATGAGGAAACAAGAGCCTACCGGATTTTTACCTGTTCTCTGAATCACCGGAGAATAGTATTCATATAGCCAATTTCTTGTGCTACATAGAATACCTTCTTGTGGAACCTGTCCCAGAGAGGAAGGGTTTGTAAATAATAAAGCCTCCCTCTTTGAATTGAACTCAAAGAAAATAATTGAAGCCAAATGTTCATTTATCCACAATATGGGACCTCAATGCGTCAACAAAATAGTCTGCTAATCAGCTCAGGGATGCTCGGTAACTAGAGAGTAAAGAAGTGGTATTACAGTCTGGTAGAATTGGGAGCAGTGATTTTAAAGTAGGATGAAGGGAAAATGGAGTAATTAGGTTGCCACAGTGTTTGAAGTGATGAAAATGGGAAGGTCCTGGCATTATTAGCCCGAGGAAGGATGCTGAAAACACAGAAGACTCGGAAGGCTAAGCTGGCCGTATTAACAAGCACTGAATGAACTTGCTGCGAAACCAAGGCGATGTGGTCAGGACAGACCTTGAAGAACATAGATTTCCCACATTCCTGATACTTGTTCTTCCAAGTTTTCCAAATTACTTAGGACTGCTGCATAGAGAAGGGCTCAACATTTTCTAGTGAAAGTGGGAGTGTCCAAATTTAATGTCAGTAGTCGCATCCAACAAGCCTACTGTTGCCTTTTCCGTTCCCAGCCCATGCTGAACGAACCATAGGCCATGCAATCAGACTCCGACATTCATGAGATGCCATGTCATATACAAACGAGGGAGCTATGACATCACCAGGTATGAAGATCTTGATCAAAACATCTGGCCACGTTTTCCCCAGAAATATAGGACCTTAAGAGACTATGTTACTAAAATATGCAGCTTGGAAGTTGTGGCTCAGAAAAGGACGAGACAGAACGGCAGTGATTTTAGATTGTGGGAAAATCTGGACATAATCTGAGATTGTATACAAATCCAGGAAGAACCTGAGATTTTAAGAGAGTCCATGAAGGATTCAGATGGTGTGAAAGTATAAGAAGAATTCAGATTGTATGCAAGTCTGGGAATAATCTCAGAATGTAATGTGTGCAAGTCCAGGAAGAATCTCAGATTATGCGCAACTCCAGGAAAGATCTCAGGTTGTGTGCAAGTCTAGAAAGCCAGTGTGTTGAAAGACAAGAGCAGATCTGTGTGCTGGGTGACACTGGAAAAACAGGTTTCGCCAACCTCTGGCTAGAGAGCAGCCTTTCCATCCTATTTCCATCTTGCCCACTGCTTTTTTCTCCTAACATTCGACTTTATACATTTTGAGCAAGCTCATCTGACATACTGATGGTTGCAGCCAAAAGAACCTTGACCAGAACAACCGTAAATGACAAGAGCACCATCACAAACTAATGGCCTGAGAAAACAAGTAAAATTAGTAACTTTTCCTCTATCCCCTCAGAAACAGAGGGCAGGTATTAGGAACTCCAAAGCATGTTGGTCATTTCAGGAATGCAGGTTAATGGCAGTCTACTTCATAAGGCTCTGCTCAGTCCCATCACTAAATCAAACGCATCCATTTCAAGTATCTCTGGGGGAAAAAAGACAGATATTCCATTATCCAACAATGCTGCCTGCCCAACCTCACACCCTTAAACTAAAATGGCTACTGAGTGAGCGCTGGATTGTCTGCGACAGTCAGTCGGTCAACACTCAAGACACTGAGACCACAGCAGTTAAAAAATGGGGGTCTCCAGCTCTCAAACACCCAGTTTAACTCCAAGTGAGAGCTTCAGAAGAGGCTGTGGTTTAACAGTGTAGTAAGTGACCCAGCATGATATTTGAAGGTTTACATGAGCACTAGAGGCATGGAAAGAGGGGAAATGGCAATTCTGAATTAAACACTGAATGCAATAACAAGCAAGACAAAATATTTAGCCTGTTCAGTGCTTCGAACCTTAAAAACAAACAAACGAACAAACAGCACATTGTAAAGTCTTGAAACATCTGGTCTCTGCTGTTCCTACCCAAGTCCATCCCTCTACCTGCACCGTCTGCCCCCAGGAAACAAGCCCTAAACCCAGTAATTACTGCATAGGATAGTCAGTATTTCCAGTGTGCTTTGGCCGCTGGATTTCCTTGTCTCCCCTGGGAGGGATATGATTCAAAGGTTATCACAGGCTTAAATAAACTCAAAGGAGTATGTGTGTGATCTCGTCTGAATTATTCCAAAGCCTCACTGTCTAGCTTTAATTCAGCTCTCCTATTTCAAGTTTTCATGTAATCTCAACTTACACAGAATATAATATAGAATATATATGGAATTTAATATACATATAGATACTGTAATAACCTTTACAGGTAGATCATCTAGTAGCATGTTTATCTTGTCACACCTGTTTTTCTCCATCTTTAGATGTGCCGTACATTTTAAATAAGTGAGGGACCGGATAGATGCCCATGTTTGAGTGCTTTTATGCAGGTATCTTTAAAATAATTTACATTTTATATTATCTTTATACCTAAAAATACAAATTTCCCAGAGACAATTTCACACATGTTTTAAAAGGTAGAAATGGAGGCTGATATGGGCCGGGATCAGAGGAACAGTGTGAAGTTGAGCCACAACGCCACCGTTTAAATGATGACAAGAGATTTGATTTGCTACAAACTGACTGTCAAGATCCTCCAAACTCAGCTTCATCTCCTCCCCTTTAATTTCCGTGTACCCTGTCCTCTAGATGACCCAAGATTGTTCTTTTGAAAGCATCAAAGACTTCTGTGGCCAAGAGTTTTGCATACACTGCTCCTTATCGGTGCCCATTCTTTCTTTTTTTTATACTTCTTTTTTTTATTAGATTTAAAAAAAATTACCAATACAAGTTCCCACTCCCTCTTCTCCTCCCATTCCCTCCATGCACCCTCCCACCCCACCCCCATCCAATTCTCAGAGAGGGAAAGGCATATTGCTTTGTGGAAGTTCCAAGGCCCTCGCTACTATATCTAGGCTTAGCAAGGTATACATCCAAAGAGAATAAGATCCCAAAAAGCCAGTACATGCAGTAGGAATAAATCCTGGTGCCACTGCTAGTGGCCCCTCAGTCTGCCCCAGCCATATAACTGTCAACCACATTCAGATGGACTAGTTTGGTCCTGTTCTTGTTCCTTCCCAGTCCAGCTGGTGTTGGTGAGCTTCCTTTAGCTCAGGTAAACTGTTTCAGTGGGTGAACCCATCACGGGCTTGACCTCTTTGCTCATATTCTCATTTCTTCCAATCTTCAATGGTACTTTGGAAGCTCAGTCAAATGCTCCAACGTGAGTCTCTGCCTCTGTTTCTATCAGTTGCTGGATAAAGGTGCTATGGTGATATTTAAGGTAGTCATCAATCTGATTACAGGGCAAGTCAAGTTCGGACCCCCTCTCCTCTATTGCTTAGGGTCTTAGCTGGGGCCATCATTATGTATTCCTGGTTTCTCTAGAGCCAGGTTTCTGCTAACCCTATAATGGCTTCCTCAATCAAGATATCTCTTTCTTTGTTCTCATCTCTGTCCTTCCTCCATCTCAACTATCCCATTCCCTCAAATTCTCCTCAACCCTCCCCTTCTCCCCTCCTCTTCCCCTTCCATGCTCCCTTATCTCCCTATCCCCATGCTCCCAATTTTGTCAGATAATCTTATCTGTTTCCAGTTTCCAGGTGGATCTACATACATGTTTTTCCATTCTTCCTTTCAAAAAGAAAAAAAAAAACTGTGCACGTGAGCTCCCAGAGACTGGAAGAGGATGAGAGATACCCTGGAACAGGTGGAATGGGTAGCTGTGAGCCCCTGGTACAGGTGCTGGGAAATGAACCCAAGGCCTCTAAAGAGCAGCAATTGCACTTCAATTTCAGCTTTGCCAGAAAGAAATTATTACTCATTTCCAAGATCTTAATCACAGGATGCTGTGAAAGCTTCCTCTGAGTTTTCCAATGGGATTACTTTTTCTCTCCCCAGCACCTTATCCCATTCGAATACTTTAACTCTTGTTATATTGAAATCATCAGTTCATATATGTTTACTCACCAAGGATATAAATTCTTTGAAGTCCAGGATCCCATGTGCCCTGTGATATATGAAGTATAGGATCTGTATGTCATATTCAGAACATAGTTCATGCTATATGTCGTGAAGAGGGCAATGGATTCTTTGTCAGAGTGATATTGCAAGGGTTATGAGCAAAAAAAAAATACCTTTGGGTAAATTTTAGGATTCATGTTTGTCTCGATGCCAGAGTCTTGGGAATTTCAGAGGTAATTAAAGGTGGCCTTTATTTTCATACCTCTTGTGATTTAACAACTTTTAGGTTAAAGAATATGTGTACAGCCAAATACATAATTAAAGATTGCCTTGTTTTACACAATTTCAATTTTCCCAACTTTATTAAGGATGATATGCATACAATTAAATATACTGTCTTAAGAGAACAGTTTGAGGAGTTTTTCCAAATGTGTCCCTCTTCAAGCTTGCACAACTTCTCTTTATCACAATAGAGCATATTACTGCCATCCCAAAAGCTTAGTCATACTATGTGTAATAAGTTCACTCTACTTCCCATCCTACCATCATAAAAAAACACTGTACTTCTTATAATTTTGTCTGTTCTAAGTAAGACTTGATATAATTTAAATTAAAACTCTGCACCTTGTTGCACCTGGCTATTTTGTCTAGTATATTATATGTATCAACATATCATTTTTATAGATATTATTCTAATGCATGAACATTCAAAAATTTGTTTATTCACTTACATGTTGATATGAAATAACTCGAAATGTCATTTGAATTGTCCCTCATTTGTAACTGCTTAAATGGTTTGGTTTTTTCATATAGGATCTAATGACAGGCTGACTTCAAACTCACTATGTAGTTGTGTATAGTTTTGAATTCCTAATCTCCCTGCTTCTACCTCCAAAATATTGGAATAGCAGGCATGTGCCATCATGCCAAGATGCTATAATAGTTTATAAAAGTAAAGAGTAGACTATAGTGAGACCAGAAATATAATGTAGCTAAGGAATAATAAGATATTAGTTAAAATAAAAAGATAATTTTGATTTCTATTCTATTATTTTTCAGGGGTTGGCTCCATTGATAAAATCTTTCTTCTCACAAAGACCTGAGTTTGGATCCTCTATTAATTACCTTTCTGTTTTTGCCATAAAATGTGACCAACGCCCTTTATAGAAGGAAGTTTATTTGGCTTTGAGGTTTCAGAGGGAGAGTCCATGATTGGTGGGCAGCATGACAACAGCAATAGCAGGCATGGCAGCCAGAGAAGCCAACAGGGTAATTATATCATAGTCACAAGCATGAAGCAGAGAAAGCTATGTGAAAACAGAGTAAGGCTATGAGTCCTCAGAGACCAACCCCAGCGACACACTCCCTCCAGCAACGCTGTGCCTCCTAAAGACTCCTAACATCCCCACAAACCATAAACTGCAAATCAAGTCTTCAAATATATGAGCCCAGGAGAGATATTCCCACTCAAATCAGCACAGCTCCCATGTTAGAAGCTGGAGGTGTTGATTCATGTCTTTTACCCCAGCACAGGAAGAGAGAATCCTTGAAACTTGAGTCAATCAACGTATCTGAATGAGAGTTCTAAATTCATTGTGAGACTCTGTCTAAAAAAAAATAAGGTATTCAAGGCCAGAAATGTGGTAAAGCATTTAAGAACACCTGCTTCTCTTTCAGAAGATCTGAGTTTGGGTCCCTGCTTGGCAACTCACAACCACCTGTAAGCCCCACTCCAGAAGATCTGATGCCCCATTCTATCCTCACTCAATACCTACACACACAGGCATTCAAATACATATAAAGAAACACATAAATAATTCTTCAAGAAATAATGAAGAAGACATCTGTTATCAAGTTCTTGCCACCACATGCATCTGTGCATACATAAATGCTTTTTTTTAATTGAAGTCTAATTTTTGTAGTATGAAATCTACTTCTAAAAGTGGTTCCTAGTCCAACAGTCACTCCACAAAGAAACTATATGGCTTGTCATCTTTATTTTCCTTCTTATCAACATTTGTCAAAACACTTATCCTCTTCCTCTACCTATCACTTAACCCATTATGAACATTGCATGTAAATGCAACAATACGAGAAGTGCTTTTTGCTTCTGACTTCTTTGAAATGCCATATTACTTTCAAGTTCATTCATGTTGAAACATCTGCCTTCCCATACCCGTTTACAGCACAATGATATGTTAGTGCTGGTTATACCACACTTCGTTTTTCTCTTTTGTCAGCTCATGAGCCTTTGACCCTTTTGCTTGTTGAACGTCATGAATGATACTATTGTGAACTCACACAAGCTCTTGTGTGTACATATTTTCACCACTCTTTGGTTTATATATGAGTAGGATTTCTGCTCCACGGGTTTTTTTCTTCTACCAGTGATGTAAAACACTTCAGTTTCTCCACATCCAATTATCTGTCTTTTCTATTGTAGCCAACTGAATGAGTGTGAAGTCATACATGGTTTTGATCTACATCTTCTTAAATAATTAACAGTGTTGATAGTTTTACCATGTTGCTACTGAACATTTGTTTTTTTTTTACTTTTTCATTGATAATTTCATAATGGAGATAATGAATTTGGGGTCAACCCCATGACTTTCTCCTTCCTATCAAGTATCCTCCTATTTTTCATATGCATACACATCCCACTGAATTTCATTAGGATTGCTTGCATGAACACGGGTGGGAGATTATTTTCCAGAATATGCAACTTATCCTTGACTACAACAGTGAATGGCACTCTCATCCTAATGGTCATCAACTGCTCACAGACCCTCAGTGATTGAGGGGACCCCTTGAGCCCCATTCCCATGCATTATAATGTAACATAAATGTTTTGTTAAGATTTTCTTTTTATGTGTATGAGAGTTTAGCCTGCATGTATATATGTGTATAACATGAGTGCCTAGTGTCCAAGGAGGCCAGAAGGAGGTGTCAGATCCTGAAGTGGAGTTACAGACTGTCATTATGTGAGCCACAATAGATCCCAAGACCTCTGCAAAATACTTGCTGCTCTTAAACTCTGAGCCTTCTCTCAAGCCCCAATTGGATCCATGTGAATAGCATTTTGTGTAAGTAACCAAAGCTTCAATAAGTTCATGGGTACCTTGGCCATGTCATATCCCAAAGGCACCGTTTCTTAGCACTCAGTCCCCTCTTCAGTCACGATCCCAGAGCCTCGTGTGTATTTGTTGAAAGGGAAAGATAATATAGACATCCTTTTTAGGTCAAGTATAAACATACTTCCTAATTTTCATCACTTAGCCCCATTGTGAGTCTCTCCAGTAGATACCACAACCACTAAAACAGCAAAAGTTCTACTTTCCTCTTCTGTCATTGTTTGCTTTGGCTATCAGTGCAGCATCATCATAAAAGAAAAAAATGGGGAACATGAGTACCTCATTTTTTGGAACATTTTATAAGGAATCAGATTTTTTAACTGTTAAGTAAAATTTGTCGGTAATGCTAATAACTTGTAGATATTTTCATAGATAGGTAGAAGATAGATGATTGATAGATAGATAGATAGATAGATAGATAGATAGATAGATAGATAGATATGTTCTTGTCATGTAGTCTTAACTGGCCTGATTAAGACTCACTACATGGACCAGATGGGCCTTGAAATCATACCAATTCTTTCTTGATCTTTCAAGAGCTGGGTGAAATTACTGGTGTATGTCACCAAACTTTGCTGGGAGCTCTTAAATAACTGATTCCACTTATTTGCTTATTAGAGGTCAAGTCAATTTAATTTTCTATGTTCACTCAAATTGTAATAGTCTAAGAAGTGTTTATTTCAGCTGGCATCTCGGTTACTATGTGTCTAGTTGAACTCTACCTAGAGCTCATTCTGCTTTTTGGATTTGCATATAATAAATGTTTCCAGCAAAATAACGGAGTGTAACCTATTATTTCTCACGTATTCTTCTGGCTTCTTTCTCTTGTTATATCCTAAATTCCCACTTGTAGGAGTTAGTCAAGTATTTTGTCAAAGACACAAGCTGGAAAATCATCTAGGAAGAGGAAGTCTTAACTGAGGAAATGCCACCTTCAAGTTAGCAGAGGTAAATCTGTGGGGCATTTTCTTGATTCATAACTGATGAGAGAGGGCCCATCCCACTTAGCAGGGTCCTGGGACATATAAGAAAAGTAGCTGAACACGAGCCCAGGAAATAAGCTAGTTAGCCACATTCCTTGACTGTCTCCCTTTCAAGTCCTATCTCTGGGTTCCTTCCCTGACTGAATGCCCTCCTTGATTTCCCTCAGTGAGGGGCTGTGAAATGAAAGTATAAGACACATTAAGCCATTTCCTTCCAAGTTGCCATTGGTCACAGTGTTTAGTTGCATCAATAGAGAACAACACAGGGCAGAAGTTGGTATGCTAACACCATCTCACAATATAGTCCAAGCTGACCATTATTTCTCAGTCTTCTTGTCCTGCCTGGGATCTTCATACATAGGGAGGAACAGCAATGTCTAGCTTGAAACTTATATCATTTTATTGATACTCTTTATTTGGTAAAATACCATTTTATATTTTTCTTTAGCATTTTAGGTATTTATTGTTGTTATAATACTGGGGGTTGAACTAAGTTCTTCACACATGCCCTCAGACATGTGTTTACCACTGAGCTACACCCTAGGTCTCTCATTTCAAAACATATTTCTTTTAGATCATTGAATATTTGTTTTTTTTAACTAATTAACTAATTAATCAATTTTTTTTCCAACCTGACCATTTTCCCCTCTCTCCCTCCTCTCCTCCTAGTTCCTCCCTCCAACCTCCCCTCACTACTACCCTTTATCCACTCCCCCCCCCAAAGTAAGCTTTCCATGTATATCAGCCAGCCACAGCATATCAAATTACAGTAAGACTAAGAACCTCCTCTCCTATTAAGGCTGAATGAGGCAATCTAGTAGGAGGAAAGGGTTCCCAAACCAGGTAACAGAGTCGGAGACAACCCTTGCTTCCACTGGGAGGAGTCCCACAAGAGACACTGCTACATGACTGTAATGTTTATTCAGAGGGCCTAGGTCAGTCCCATGTAGGCTCCCTGGTTCTCAGTTCAGTCTCTATGAATCCCTATGAGGCCAGGTTAGTTAATTCTGTGGGTTTTCTTGTGGTGTCTTTGACCCCTCTGGCTCCTATAATACCTCCTCTCTTCAGCAGGATTCCCCGAGCTCCGCCTAATGTTTGCCTGTTGCTCTCTGCATCTGTTTCCCTCAGTTGCTCTCTGATGACAACTGGGGTTTGCACCAGTGTATGAATATAGCAGAATATATTTAAAATCACAGTTTAAACTCTGGTTGTAAGGTAACTAGAAGTTACCTTAATTAACAAAGTTAATTAGAAGAACCAGGAAGACAAGAAATACAGTGTTTTCCAATGAGGAAAAAAATCAGAAATCACAAAGGACAAGTTAAGACAGCTGAAGAGTATGGAGAAGCAGGGCAACCCGGGGTAAAGGATGTAGCACATGGCCCCCACTTCATGAGTCTCTGGCATGGGGAAGGAAAACAGGATTATCATCCAAATCTAAAGCCAAGCATCCCAGATGAAGCAACCAACAATACTCCTGTTTATAGAACAAGCCCACAGTTATGGCAAGTCTTAAATATAGTGAGGATTCTCATAAGACAACAACTACAGCCTGACAAGTCTACAAGAGGGCTGGGCTGGAAATCAACACCATCTTGGGAGAGAAACTATTTTTAAGATCGGTTCTGTGCAGCTCTAATAGCAAGGAATAATTACAAGTTGGGAATCCCAGAAACGTCTTAACACATCTCCCTAGGCAGGGGATAGCTACATGATGCAGTTTTGGATCTGGGAAAGGACTAGATGAGGAAGCACTGAGCGACCGGAAATCTGAAAGGTAGGCATTGAAGGGCTCAGTAGCCAGAGGTCCTGCCTTCTTTGGTGAGGTGCACAGCTCTAACTTCCCGACTAACCCTTTGCCGTGCAATCTAGAGCGGTAAGTAGAATAACTGCAGAAACGTATAGCCCTAATGCAGAAGTCAGAGTACAACCTGAAGTTCACAGCTTGCTCTGTGCTGGGGAGTTTTCCACTAAAGAAGTAAGTCAAACTCTTGTGGGCAACCTGCATCGCATCCATCTTCCACAAAGTCTGTAATACTAAGCAGGATGACAAAGCACTGAGATAGATCTTCCAATAACAGACCTTAGAGCTCCACCTCCTCCCCCCAATACACACTCAGAAGATATGCGTTGGCTGAGACATTAGCCACCCTAAACTACAAATTGGGGAATTCTAAGACTTAAGAAAGGCCTGACAAACTCACAAGCTCTGAAGCCAAAGATCCTGGTATCCAACGAAGGGAGCCCAGGAAAGTGGCTGCAGCGCCATTGAGCACCTAGCCTGTAGCCATGCTGGACTGAGTACCACTTCCAGCTGGGGGAAACAGGAGTCTTCAGCTTCAAATGCCTTTCACCCAGCATCTAATGTCTGAGGATTCAGAAGGTGTTCATGTATATTGTTTTTGTGTCTGGTTTTTATTTTTATTTTATTTTGACCCTTGTGTTTTCTTCTTTTTTTCTGTGCTTATTTTATTCTAGAAGCAGTCAAAAGATTTTTGTTTTCTATTTTATTTGGGTAATTTTGTGTGAAATTTTTCCTTCATTGTTCAGTTTTTCAATCTTTTGTCCATTTTACTCCCTCTTCCTAACATGACTTACCTGTGTTCTGTTTTCTAAACTAGATTCATCTGTTCTTTTACCCCTTTCCCGTCCTTATTTGTCAATTAAGATTTCTACTTTTACACTAAGTAGTTTTCAACTTCATAGCTTGATGCATGTTAGGTTTGCCAATTCCTTTTCTATGGTTATTGGCTTTTCTTGATTTAAAGCCTATTTTTCTTCTGGCTTGTTTCAGTGTCGTTGCTACTATGGTAATTTATTTCCTACTTTCTGAAGGGTACTGGGGGCTGACTTGTCAAGTGGGAGCAGCTCAGCAAGACAATGCCCAAATGAACCTAGAAGAGGTATCCATCCCAACAGATGCACAAGTCACAACAGAGAAGCATGAGGAACACGGAGAGGCAAGGCAACACGACTACTCTAGGGGATCAAAACTCCAAAGTTACTAAATCCGAACATATTGAAATGGGTAAAATGACAGGCGAAGAACTCAACTGTTCAAGTTGAAAACTCATCGGTAAGGATACTGATACAAAGAGGATACAAAAAAAAAAAAAAAAAAAACCAAAACCAAGCATATGAATGAAGTAAGGAAATAATTCAAGACCTGAAGAAGAAAATCACCAACATATATGAGAAATTCAGAAAAAAAATGAAATTTTGAAGAAAAAACAGAAAATATAAAGATTGAAATAGAAGGAAGATTTCTCATGGGACAAAATGCTTGCTACACAAGTATGAAGTCATAAATAAAGCTACACAGTGTGGTGATATTAGGTGACTTTACCACTTGGTATAATTTTATTATCTTCAGTGGTATAACCATTGGGATGATGCTATTGTTGGCTTCTGTGATTTATTACGGAGAGACAACTTCCACAGTAGAGAGTGTATGTGCTTGAGTAAAACATGAATTATATACTCAAATGTCTATCATTAGGCAAATAAAAATGTGATCAATAATTCTCTTGCTGTTCTCTTATGAAAATTAAGAGAAATAGCAAATAAGAAAGTTTTGCAGGAGATGTCAGTGTTGTAAGCTATGGAATTAAAGTGATAGATCACTTAAGTGTTTCATATAGAGGCTTGACTACAGACAAATGTAAAAGAAATCTAACTTCCCAAGATGAAACCATTCCAAAAGGAACAGCATAAAAATCATAGATCAGATAAAAATATATCATAATTTTAATCACACTGCTTTCAATGTCAATTAAAATTATATTCTTGTTTATACTGCTCTTTTATTATACAGCATAGCACATCATTAGCAGTTCTGAGAATGGCAATTAGTCCACTTTTCATTCTAAATTAATACATTCTTTCATTAGTGGGACCCAGTTGTGATTGGTCAAAAGGGTGGAATGGTTATTCCCAGTTTGCCGCTCGGAAGTTGTTGTCCATGCAGTCGGCACTTTTTCCATCCTGCTAAAATGTGCTACACCGTGTCATCATAAACTAAAGTTGAGTGCAGCAGTGAAGCTGGGGGTGACAAGGGGTAGTTTGCCAGCTCCTTTATGTCTTAGAATGGATAGAGTCGACTACATATTTGTTCTCTCCACAGCAGAAAATGCTTAACACATGGGTCTTGGCAAAAAGGGTATTGTCTGTTTTGCAACAATTTTACAAGAAAACCTGGCCCTAACCTACTTAGACCTTGGCTCTACCATCAAATAAATGTCCAGCAGGTGGTCAAATCTTTTTTATAGCCTCAGTTTTCCTTCTCGATGATAATGTGATGTTCCCTGCCCAGAGCTACACATGGAATGAGGACCGCCAAACCCAAAGGTTTACGAAGCCCAGAAGCTCATCCTCCAAACTTCCTAGCAGCAGAACGAAGAGCTCCAGACACTGGTTTTATTCTTAGGTCTTTAAAAGAGCCTGCCATCAAAGTTTCCTTCTTCTGCTCTCTCAGCTCTTGCCGTAGCTACCTCACATCTCTCTGATATCTTCCCAAGCACAATTTCCTCCTTCCCTCAGGATTTGCCCATTAACTCCAGTTTCTGCTTTGATGAACCTTGACTGATGTCAAACATTGCTTTATTTTGAATCATTACCATATGGGCCAAGCTTATTTGTGTAGCATAAGCTATATTTTAATTATTTTAACAGAAAAAAAATCATTACATAAACTATTTAACTGGTGGTAGTGATTTAAAAGGCAAAACATTTTGTGGAGAAACACAGGGATGTAGGGGTAGGCTTAGAGCGCAGCTCGGGGAGTTGGAACTGAACTGTTCTGAGAGCATTACTACTTAGAAGTGATGTTAAAGACCATGAAGGAGAAATCTCTCAAGACTCTGACTTGGTTCCATGAGAATGAAGCATGCTGAGAGAAATTAGCACAGCGTGGGGACCTGTAAGCTGCAATCAGCTGGTATTTGAGTCTTTTAGAATTTTTTCTAGGTCCTCATCTAGAAATTCGTAGTGGGGAGAAAGGTCAACTGACAAAGTGTAAAGGAGCCTCATATCAATAAATGTGAGAATAATAGTGTCAGTCTAAAACAGAGAGACAGTAGTCTGATTTAAGAGCTATGGTCCATAGTTTGGTTACTCTGCCCGTATTGTATATGTCAAAGAAACTGCAATAGTCTTTGACTTCCATGACTAAATCCTTAGTACACTATCTTTCCAAACCATTTCAATACAAATAGATACAACATCATAAGTAGTTATATTTATTTTGAACAATTCATCATGACAGCCACTGAGATTGAATAAATTGATAGTTTATTCCTATGATCTAGCAATCATCATACAACTACCTAAATGCCCAGAAATTTGTTTTTAAAGAAAATTTGATTACTTACAGCTTGGGAAAAGCCTAGAAAGAAAAAAAAGAATTCCTAGTTTTTCTCCATAAAAAATCCCCAATATTCTTAGTCCTGAAAATCCAAAAACGCTTGTTTCTGAAGTGTTACCTGTCTCCTAGCTAGGACCTTATGTCTGCTTCTCTTTCAGGTTTTTTACTGTGAGAAAATACACAAGGAGCTTGTGTATTGATTGAGAAAGGACATCAGTTTTCTACAGAGGTTAATTTTTGTCAATTTAAGTTCAAAGGTCATGTAAATAGACATAAACATACATTTGTATTTAAATTCAAGAGACTTCATTAATGTTTAGCATAAGAACTTTAGTACAAATCTTTATTGATATAGCAACTGACTTACCCTGTCATTCTGGTAATATAACTTTAGTTTGAAATAAAATTTTATAGTGTGTGTGTGTGTGTGTGTGTGTGTGTGTGTGTGTGTGTGTTCAACACAAATTTTTATTAACTTTCTTCAAAGTTCAGAAGAATACATTTGTTTTCACTGTATAGAGAGACAGCATCCTCACAGCACTGAATGTTGAAAACATGTGCTAAATTGCTCATTTCTTTAGAAGAGGCAGAGATGATCACATCCAGTGCTAATATCTGTTCACAGGAACATTTTATCTCCTCTGATTCAATGTAATCTCCAGAGAGGAGTAAGCTCTCTGTTTTGGTCTTGCTCTGAGAATATAGTTGAAGATTCAAGTTTGTAGTTCCTTTCTACTGAATGTTGTCCTGGGAGATCTGGGGATTTATGAGACTCCGGATTACTGTATAAATGAGACTTGGCATTTAATTGGTGACTTTCAAACTAGTAAATTTTGCTGAATGGATGAGGAAGGATATGAATTATATTTGTCATTGTGTGGACTGATGACTGTGCGACTGTTGGGAGCAGTGAGACCCCAGATCCTGAATTTCTTGTAATCCTCTGATCTGAGTGCCTACAGCTGCTCTGAGCACGAGACCTTCAGGAGTTCCTGATGGCAGGAGAGTGGTTTCTGGTGGGTTTGACTGGGGCGTGGCTATCTCTATATAATCTGCCTCTGAACACACTAAAGGGGGCATTCTTGGGGAATTCAAGGATGACCCCTGTCACTGTCTCTCTGTCTGTGTGTGTTTGTGTATTTTAACCTCCAGCCCCTTGTTCGAAGCTCGTGAACTGGGTACCAGCTCACAGAGCGCAGACACAGGGGCGCTGTGTGCATCATGCCACCATAATCATTTAATACACTGCCTTAATGTTGAAGAAACACAAAAATTCAAAAGTATCCTTTAAAATCCACAAATGGTTTTAATCTTCTGATTATAGAATTTTTAGAATTAATATCAAATAATTTGGTTGAGATTCATCTTTAATTTTAGTAAAGTTATAAATTTTTATATAAAAATAGTTAAGACTAATATATACCTTGTTCAAGTTATATTTTGTATGTATTTGGCTTTCTTTAGCTTCATTGCATACAATAAACCTGTCATAAGTGCTTGTTCATTTAAACACTCTCAGTGAAATCACAGAATAGTAGATTTTGAGAATGGAGACAGGAACTTAGGTACCGAAGCCAATGAGGGCTTCTATTAGGACGAGTTACTATGAGTTCTAACTCACACACTATTTTGGCCAAATAAGAAGGAACAACAATGTCCAAAGCAGCAAGCTTTAGTGTGAAGCATTTATGAATAAAAAGGAATCTGCAGGTGAGAAATTTTCTAAAGAGTTAATTTTATTTTATTTTCCATTTTGTCTTCTAAAATGAAACAATCTTAAGAGAGACTTGCTTCTTAAAAAAAATTATTAACACTGAACAAGTTTCTTCAGCACATCTGCAACTGAATAACAGAAAAGAAGAAGAAAATAAATGCCCTTTACAAAATCATTACCCAGCTGGATCTGATGGCAGATGCCTCTAATCCCATCACTTTGTGAAGTGGAAGCAGGGAGACCAAGGTCATCTTTGGCTACTTATGGTGTTTGAGGTTAGCAAACAACAACAAAAACCACACTTGTAATCTCTCTTAAAACTATTTATATATGAACTAAAAAGCACACAGATACAGACATCCAAAGCATAAAGGCAGAAAAAAATTAAGGAAGCAATTTGCCAGTAATATCAATGTGATCAGTTTAACAAATGGAGCAGAATAAGAACTCAATCAAAAGGAGAACAAGCTACAATGACTATTTCATCAACTAAATAAACAAAACCCAATTGGCTGATTGTGTGGTGAGTTGGTTTGGTTCCTGAAATAGGGTTGCCTCATGTAGGCCGGGTTGACCTCAAGCTCAGGATCCTCCTGCTTCAGATATCTGAATGTTGAGATTAGAGGCATGTGCCACTATCCCAACCCAACTATTCATTTTCATTCACTTTAAATTCATTCAGTTTTGAGGTAACACACGTTACTTTGAAAAGAAAGTTTTGTTGCCTTGGCCCCTACTAAGGGTGAATGAAGACACCCTGAGAGTATGGGAAAGTAATAATGACTAAGTGCACAGCCACTTCAATGTCCTTAAAAATGTTCTACCAACCAGCCTCAAGCCAGGCAGCAAGTCACAGTTGTATTGCAGGTGTTGACATCACTGATGGAACAAAGGGAGGATTCACTGAGTCACACTTTCCATGTGAGTCTTGTTTACACAACCGCTCTCTTTTTCTCAAAGGTAGCAATGTCATGGGTGTTTTACAAAAGCCGTACTATTCATTATCTGACGTCTTAGCATAATATTCTACATTACCTACCCATGATCATAATGTATTTTCTAAGTGATTCATAATAAAGTAAGCAATTTGAGTTTACAAATGTGATTACTGGTCAAAGAAACCTTTACTTTCTTTGCCTCCTTATCATTTTAAAGGTTTTTTTAAAAAATTAAAGTATAGTGACACTACTTTCTCCTTTCCTTTCCTCTCTCAAGTCCCTCCAGTGCACCCCCCCATGCCATCCCAAATAAATGACCTCTTACTCTTTTAAAACTATTGTCATATGCGCACACCTTTAATCCCAGCACTCGGGAGGCAGAGGCAGGCGGATCTCTGTGAGTTCGAGACCAGCCTGGTCTACAAGAGCTAGTTCCAGGACAGGCTCCAAAACCACAGAGAAACCCTGTCTCAAAAAATAAATAAATAAATAAACTTTTAAATGCAGCCTGCTGAGTCCTGTTTGTAGGTGTATTCTTTTATAATTAACCACTTGGTATTGGATAACTAAGTAGGGAAATCACCCCTCTCTCTGAAGTTTGTAGATTTTCACCTAAGTTTGGTGTCCCATGTGATACTGGTTATAACAAAACAGTGAAGAACTGAAAGGTATCGCCTACAGTGGCAATTATTAATGTCAACAGATATGTAGGTGACATATTTATTAAGAGAGATATCGACTTAGATGTGGGTCCCAGTATCTGGAATGCTGTGCTATCTAAATCCAGAGGTTAGAGATGAGAAAGTTCGCCTGCACATGAAAGAACACCTCCTACCCCTTCCAAACTATACAGGAGAACTGCCCTCGGTGGTATGGGAAAAGGAGAACAGGCTCTGGACCTGTCCAACTCACCTACCACCCAGGCACACATCTAGTGCTTTGAGTTGGCCCACCACATCATCTACCCCATTGATGACCTGCTGGAGCTCATGAAGAACCAAACCTGCAGAACTATACAAAACCACAGGCTCTCCATGACTCAGGGCAACAGCAAGCTATCCAAGAGAAGTTTTGGTGGGGATCCAGTATTGATGGTATACTGGAAGTCAGGAGCCCCAAACCAGACCAATGACCCCACAATGAACATTTTCAAGTAAAGCTGTTGCAGAAAGTGAGTCTATTGTGTGATACACCACAGCTGCTAAGGCCACTACAACATAAATGTGTGATGGAGAGGTAAGAAAGATGCAAAAGGAAAGTGGTTTGCCTGGTGTTTTTCTTTACTATTATTATTAAATTTTCTTTGGGGGCAGGGAAACTAAAAAGGGAGGGTGGACATAAAAGTACTGGAAAATGAGTGGGATTTATATCTTCCTAAAGAAGATACAAAAAATTATGAAGAGTCTCCTTATGGAGTTGGTTAGCCATTTGGGCAAGAAACTGCTCTTGTCTGGACTGCTGGATGAACTGGACATGCAGGACCCATAGAGAAATGACTGCTGAGCTTGCCTAAAGGTGAGACGGTCCTTCAGGGTTCCTGCTACACAAAAGAGTCTGCTAGACATTCTTCAAAACACAAAAAATGTGACTGACAAACAGCCAACATAGGCAAAACTGTCTTTGAAATTTCCTGCTTCATGTAAAAGTCTACTGGATACTATGGGCCTGTAGGCTGAAGATGGATGCCCCAACAATACAGAAGAACTTTGGGTGACTGTCCAGCCAGTGAGATGTCTTTGTCAATTCTAGAGTTTTGGAAGTTGCTTACAATGAACTTATTGTTTACTTAGGTAATATTATATCCTTCTGGATATAATGTAATATTCTGTTTTGTTATATGTAATTTTACTATGTTAAAGTTAAAACTTTTTATTTAAACAGAAAAGAGGAGATGATGTAGGATTCCCCTCTGCATGTTGTAAATACCATTGGTGAATAAAGAAACTGTTTTGGACCTATAGCAAGGCAGAACTTAGCTAGGTGGGGAAAACTAAACTGAATGCTGGAATGAGGAAGACAGAGTCAGAGAGAAACCATGTAACCCTGCCATATAAAGATGCCAGAACTCTACCCGGTAAACCACAGACTTATAGCGATTCACATATTATCGCTACACAGATGGGTTAAATGTATATGTATGAGTTAACCAATAAGAAGCTAGAGCTAATGGGCCAAGCACTGATTTAATTAATACAGCTTCTGTGTGGTTATTTCGGGTCTGAGCTACTGGGAGGTAGGAAAATAAGCAAGCATCCCCTTACAACACAAAGTGGTAATTCCTATGGCTTTTACTTTAAGTTGGGGTTTAGAAAAATCATGTGACCCAGATTGCCCTTTGCCTCTTCCTTATTCTGGTCCTTCAGTTATTACTTAGATGTCTCTAATATTGTTGGATTGCTGCGTTTTGAATGGGGATAACAAAATAAGCCCACAGGCCTCTTAATAATAACTCCATAGGGAGTAGTTTGGCCCTTATTGTTGTCGGTTCTTTGACTCTGAACGCACTGCATTCCTTTGTCCTTTGCTCAGCCTAAATTAGTCATTTAAGGCACTAAGAAATCAAACTCATATTTAACCACAGGACACTCAAAATTCTTTTTTTTTTAGCTTCTTATTAGCTAATTCTTTTTTTTTTTGAAGTTTATTTATTTATTGAGGATTTCTGCCTCCTCCCCGCCA
>NC_022011.1:69284269-69301612 GCF_000317375.1 Microtus ochrogaster | reverse complement strand
TCTCTGTCTGTCTCTCTCTGTCTCTCTCTCTCTCTCTCTCTCTCTCTCTCTCTCTCTCTCTCTCTCTCTCTCTCTCTCTTTCTGTATCTTTCTTTGAGACAGTGACTCACTGTGTAGCCCTGGCTATCCTGGAACTTACTATGTTGGCAAGGCTGGTCTCCAACTTAGAGATCCACCTTCCTCTGCCTCCCAAGTTATGGGATTAAAGGTATACACTATCACATGCAGCAAGCAACAATTTGTCCCTCTCTTACAATGACAACCAAATTTTAAAAGTTTAAAAAGTATTTTCCTAGTGGAGTTTTTTTCTAATTGTTCTTCTTTGAACTGCTGGTTCTCATTCTTTCTGTTTGCCCCATTCTCCATTGTCTGATGTTAGTAGATTCTTAGGCAAATGAGGTGTCTTTGTAAACTGATTAGAGGTCTTATTTGAGAATTAAAGTCCCAAAATATTGAAATGGAAGCAGATGGTCTTAACTGTGTGCTACTGTACATTAAGGAGCTTCCTTTCATTTTGTTTATTTTGCATAAATGGTTACTGCTAGGTAAATATCCTGGCAATGAGAGATGCGCCATCCTCCAAGTAGCCATGGTCTGACTCAGTTCTCTTGAGCGTGTAAGCAAGGACATATGCCAAGTGCTGCTTTCTTCCAATGTGCATCTTCAGCAAAGTCTGATAGCGGTTCTAAAATAATTATATTTTGTTCAGTAATCAAACTCAATCAAATGAATTCTACGTGAACTACTTTTATTTCCACGATGAGAAATGTGTGTCATCTCTCTGTGAATTTGCATATTTTTCCATAAACCTAAAACCAATCAATTTTGAAGAGTTATGATAATATAAAGAATCTGAGGCAATTACAGTCTTTTAAACAGGGATTCTAAATGCATTTCACTGCTGGTATTCATGTAGTAAAATAGTCAAAACTTCTTTAACCCTTTTCATGACATCTCAATTACATTGTAATGATTGAGGTTCGGGACATTTCTTAGGATTAATGACTGGCTGGGAAAGTAGATGGCCTGAGGTGAAGCCAAGGGCCATTAATTCCCTCTGGTCATTAATCCCCCAGGAAATGCCTCAGGCCTGGTTTGATATTAGCATTACAGGCTACAAATACATAGTTGGATTTCTTGATTGGTTTTAAAGTAGTTTATTAAGATGTCATATTTTAATTTCTGCCCTGTGTATCCAATATTTCCAAATTTCCATTTCTGATTTTTCATCCTACAATGTTGATTTCAGTGACATAATAAAAATGGTTTCCTAGTTCATATCACAGGTTTTCTTTGAAATAGTCAAAACATATTAAAGTTGTTTCCACTACTAAGGCCCCAAATGCCATTTGTTCTTGGGATGTTATTTGCTAGCAAAAAAAAAAAAAAAATTGTCTATTTAGTGAGTGGCAATTTATTCATGTATGTATTTTGTTAGATTGCACTTGAAATCATAGAAGATATTGTACATTACCCTTAATTTTACCTGATATCTATTGCATATAAATCTGCCTTAATAATTTCACATAAAATAGCCACACCTTCAGCTTCTGCCAGAAAATAAACAAAAGTTGGTCATAAAAATATTTATGAAAATTGTCTGAAACGTGTACATCTTCCATATCAGTTGACCTTCAATATTTTCTTTAATGGCCCATCCTTTGAAAGAGTTTGAACAAAAATACTTCTGCTGAGTTGAGTTTTAGGATTATATATGCATAA
Organism: Microtus ochrogaster; assembly: GCF_000317375.1. Classification (NCBI taxonomy): domain Eukaryota; kingdom Metazoa; phylum Chordata; class Mammalia; order Rodentia; family Cricetidae; genus Microtus; species Microtus ochrogaster. The sequence goes on along the minus strand of NC_022011.1, from coordinate 69,299,890 downwards.
GATGTGAAAGGTTTGTTGGTTTTTTGTTTGTTTTGGTTTTTGTTATTTTTGGTTTTTGGTTTTTGTGTGTGTGTTTTTTGCCATTAGAATATGCTTAAACTAGAAATGTGTGATATGTCATTTATCACACCTCTTTTGTAGTCCAGGAGAGAATTTCTTTGAAACAGCTGGGATTAAACAAAGAAATCCACCTTGTTTAGCTTGGGAATACTAGGAAAACTGCAAGGGATCATATTTTCCCTGTGTGGCTTCTCTCAAGCTCAAAAAGGTAAATTTGCATACTAGTTGTGGCAGAGTTCACAAAGTGTGTGCGCTGTGTGCAGTCCTCTCTTCTCTCTGCGTTCCTTTACTCCCCCCTCCCCACCTAGCTAGCTGTCTTCGTGAATTTACAATCAAGTTCAGGACAGATGCCTTTGCCAGCTTCCGCTATCCCTGTCTGGTGGATGCGAAGCACTAGTTTATAGAAGTATTAGTTTTCCTGGGCAACGAGTTTTCACTTCTTCTCCAATCAGTGTTCAACTCTACTCATCCTTGACAAGGAGCTGTATAGTGTGTGTTTGTCTACCTACTCCCGGATGCCTGTTCCTGACGGATTCACCCTTCCCCACACTTGAAGCTGTAACTTCCAGGGTTGTTGTTCAATCAGTTTAGAACATAAAGGGTCTTGTTTCATTGTCCTACATTCCACTAATCCTCTGAAATACAGTATTCTCATGAATGCTTGCTTCTGCTTTCTGGCATAAATTTCTATTAACCGAGGTATTCTTTCTGGGAATATCTACCTTACAGGGTAAGTTTGAAAGACTGTCGTTAACCTAATAACACACAACAATACATCAAGTATAAATACATATGATGTTGCTTTTTAAATTGTGCTCTTTTAAAAATAGTAATTTTAAAACATTAGTTAGAAGACTATTAGCTGTTCCCCCCCAAATAACAATCCTTCAGGGGCAATATGCAGAAACAGGCATAGCAAAAGAACATTGTTACTATGCAAAAGAAAATTATCTGTTCTTCTGTCTGCTGTCTCTTTTAGGCTCTACATATTTGATGATTACCATGAAGTCCTTGAGTTCTGTGTGAGAACAACAATGCAGGGCTGCTGGTCTGAGCCACGCAATGACAACACAAGGTCCATGTTCTGTCCTCAGATCAATGTGTGTGTGTTCCTGAAGCACATGGTATATGCTGTGTCTGTCTGGCAGAAACATTTGTGCTTAAAATACAGCCTGACAGTTCCCTGCCATCTTGCAAAACAGTGTGGCTTACTTAGAACAAATCTGTTATGACTGACCACAGAAGATGCATGTGTGTTTCTGAGCCTCTCCTATGAATAGGCAAAAGGACCATCTGCGCACGTGGCATTTACACATCTTTGAGCAAAGTTAGCATTCCGCCTCCCAGTAAAATCCATCTCTCAGGGATTCTGGGTTTGTGATGCTTCCTGCAGACCGGAGGAGGAAAACAAATGCACTCCAGTAAAACAGAAGCATCTCTTTTTCATCTGTCATAGCCACAGTTTGATAGTATCTGTATTTCATTTTCACTTCAGAATATCACAAGAAGAGAGAAATGGCAGGGAGCAAGTTGCTTCAACACGGTTGTGAAAGGGAGTTGTTATATTTGGTTGCTCTCTGTGGCACATCTCTGTGAAATTTAAAAAACATGTATCTAGCTACCATCCTGGTAGTAGGGAAAAATAATCTTCTTGCTCTTCCCCAAGATTTATTTAAAATATTACAAAATGAGCAAAAAGAAATTTATTTCTGCCTGTCTTTACTTAAATTTATTCGACTCGTACATCAGACAAAAGAGTCACCCTAATATATTTCCGTTATTTTCTCTTTTGAGGGGCAATAATGGGGTTCATGCCAAAGGCCTGATGCATGTTAAATAAGAATGCTGCCATCGAGACATATTTCCCAGCCAGTGATGTGCTTTTCTTCATGTATGCATTTTATTTACAATGTAGAAAACACAAATTAAGAAAGATGATTATTTCCTAACTGAAAGTTATCACAACCACCCAATTCTCTCTCATACTGGGGAATTCAATGCACTTTAACTCAAGACTTAGAGAAACAAAATTTTCTTTAAGGACCAGATCCACTATGGATGATACCATCCCTAGGCTAGTAGACCTGGACTGTATAAGAGAGGAAGTTGAACTTGAGCCTGGGAGCAAGCCAGTGAGCAGCAATCCTCTGTGTCAAGTTCACACTGTGTTTGGGCTCTTTACTTGACTTCTCTCAATGATAGACCATATCTTATTAGCTGAAATGAAACCTTTCCTCTCCAAGTTTCTTTTGGACAGTGCTTTATCACAGACAGCAGCAGAGAGGCAAACTAGAACACTATCAAAATGTTCATCAGGAACACAGAGAAAAATGTTAAGTTCACTCAATATTATACGCTAGGGGAAAAAAAGTTTATAAAAGGAAACACTGAAAAGGTAATTTTTGTTGTTGGTGGGGTTTTTTTGTTTTTTTTTTTAACTGAAACTCATGGTACAAAATGTGCTATGAACCCTTTAAAATTAAAAACTATTCTTTACTGTTTGCTGTCTGTCTATGAAAATGTAATTAAAATAGCTTAAAACTAGTCATAGCCACATGGACTCTTTTGGCTGATTGGATGATTGATCCACTGATTAGATCACCAGGCAAGAGCAAGCAATCTTACCTCCAACACCCATCTACTGCCCGGGACAGCCCTAAGTTTTGGAGCTGTCTTCTGCGCCATGGTTGCATTCAGGGAGAGTTCCATGCATCTATGCACGTTGGCCCTGTCTTTTGACAGAGTCACCACAGACCTTCTTCATCGAGAGCCACTCAGCATCTGCCTCACCCTTCATCTGCTTCTTCCACTGGGACCCTCTCAATAGGAACTTTCCCAGGGTTCAGTGGTGTGAATTTGTAAAATTTTTTGTCGGTCTTTTTACAGAACAGCCAGCACATAGGAATGTAGTGGCCGGTGATGCCTTGGACTTTGAACTTGTCCTCTCTGTCGGTGATCATACATTCCTTGGAGACTGTCAGTGGGTAGCTCCCAAACTGGGGGTGACACTGTATTTGTCATCGGGGCAACTGCATTCCACATGGCTCTATAGCTTCATTTTCACTAGTCAACCAGGGTCCCTGTTCCAATGGACAGGTGGATCCAAGTGAGATCTACTTATTCTCCCAACTATTGTTGAATGTTATGATTTAAGTATGCCCTTCTCTCTCTTTTTGCTTCTTAAGCTAACTTCTATAAAGCAAACTGCATGAAGACCTCCCATTAGCTGGCTTCTGAACCATAGGCAATGTGGTCCCATTTGGCACTGTTTCTAATCCAAGGACAATCTCAAAGATTTTCTCCTTTGTGTGTGTGTGTGTGTGTGTGTGTGTGTGTGTGTGTGTGTGTGTGTGCATCCATGCAGCAGCCCCTGAAGCAGTACCACATTGGATGACAGCAATAGTATTGGCACAGTATGCAGCCCTGTGCTTCAACTCCTAATCCATCTCTGTGGATTCTGGGAAGTTCTGTTTAGTTTGAAAATCTCACTATTATATATAAGTTATGTTTCCTCCGTCATTCTTTAAGGGTCAGTTTTACCTCATCTTCTGATCCTTGTTCAACAAAAGCCTCACTCCTCTGCCTGCCTTCTCTAGTGGAAATGAAATAGACAGAGATATAATGTCACCAACCTGATGCCTAGGAAGTTGTTTATTTTCTCAATTCATCAGGACCGAGGATAGCCACAGAGTTTGTTCTAAAAGCCTTTGCCTCCTAGGGAACCAAGCATGGTGAACGCTGACATGTAGAAGCCAGAGAAGCATAGGCATAGCTTTATATAGCTTAACAGCCCTTGATCCCTGACTGGGCAAATGCATGGTAAGTGAAGAACTGTCTACTGAGAAAAAGGACTGGTTTCTGTTTTCATCAAACAAGCCTGGCCGACAGCCAGACAACCCCAGTTCCACCTGCCATGAAGAGGGCAGATTGTCTTGGTTACTTAGCGACAAAACACCATGACAAAGGCAACTTATAAAAGAAAATATTTAGTTGAGGATTTGCTTACAATTTCAGAGGTTGAGTCTCTGACCTTCATGGTGAAAGACAAGGCAGCAGGCAAGGCAGGCACAGGGGCTGGAGCAGTAGCTGAAACTCAAATCTGATCCATGAGCACAGGCTTGAGAGAGAAGAGAAAGGCTAACTGGGAAGGTCATGGCCTTTTGAAACCTCAAAGCCTACCGCTAGTGACACACTTCCTCCAATGAGGCCATACCTCCTAATCATTCCCAGTTCCACCATCTGGGTATAAAGAATTCAAACACACTGGCCAATGAAGGCCATTTTCACTAAAGTACTGCATAGGTGTATACTGTCTTCTTGTTCTAAACTTCAGATTTTGTGACTCTTTGCTTCTACTCTCAGATCTAGGACTTTGGGCAGCCTTTGGAGTACTTAGAGTTGGATAAAGGCAGTAAGTCATTTTCAGTGTATCCTAAAAACTTCTGAGTAGTTCCTTGAGGTTTTCCTCAGTTCAGCAGGAGAGCCAAAAGGCCCAAATTTGTGCATATATGATCCAGTCCGAGTGCATTTTTTGGTGAGTTATATTCTTTTTCTAGCAGCTAAAAACTTTCCTATGTACAGAAGGCAGCAAGCAATCAAGGTAATAGCTCGTGTGCTGAAACCAGAACCTCCTTTTTCATATACATACAGGCCAAATCTAAGAGTGATTTTACATTTTTAAATAGTTAAGGGGATAAAAAATCAAGAGAAGAACACTATTTTGTGACACATGAAAACTATATGAAATTCAAATTTTTAGTGTCCATAAATAAAGTTTTATTGGAACACAGCCATGCTCATTCATTTACATACTGTCTACGGTGCTCTTCGATAAACGGCACAGTTGAGTGATTGTGACAGAGACCGTATGGGCTGCAAAAGCCTAAAATATTTACTCTCTGGCCCCTCACTGAAAAAAAAAATGCTGACCTACGGGCTCTAAAATCAGACTGTGTTCAAATTCTTCCTTGCCACTTTTAGCAACTGTGGTCTCCTGGAAAATGTGCTTTGTCCCTTCTTGCATCAGCTGCATCAGCTGCATCTGCTGCATCAGCTGTAGAACAGGGTGAAGCAGCATTGCATCTGAGGAAGGCACTCGATGAAGATGAGCTGCTTCTTTGTTCTTTTCTGAAATCTGAATTTATTTGTATAAAATATAAAATAATTGTGTCAGTATGAGATTTCTACCTAAGTAAAGATTCTGACTGCAGGTATCTTGAGTTTTCCCATGCCATGTAGAATTTTATACATCCACAGGAAGTGCTCAAGGGCATTTGATATAATATACAGGGACATACATGACACCTTCACTTCATCTAGAAGTTGTTGGCTTACTGGGGAAGCAAACTGCAAACACGTGAAACAGAAGTATCATTAGAAAGAGTTCTCTAACCAAAAGAAATTTAAAAAATAAAAAAATAAAACATTTTTCCCTGTTTTAATAACAACTCAATGCACGAATGTGTTAAGAAAGTGTGTGTGGTAGCGGTACTGAGATGAATTCATCTTGAAGTCCTGCTAGCCTTCCCCTTAGCATCAGACTTACTTACCACTTCAACTAGTGTTCATTAGTCCTACCCTTGGGAACAATGGCTACATGATGAATTGTGAATTAACTGCTTTATTCTTACTCCAATGATTATAAATACACAAGAAATTCCCCTAAGGTGTTCTACATGTAAAACACTATCAATCCATTAACTGTACAGATCTTGGGGTGTCTTGTTTGAATGTTGTCAGTTATAGACTTTCCCAGTAAGAAGCACATAACCATTACATGAACTCAGGGGCTCGCTACTCATATCACTCATACGAAAGTGTACCAGAAAGTCAATACCCCATTGGAACCTGTGTTCTTGGAGCTCCAAAGAGGTACTAAGTGATGGCTCTAAAGTTTCTCTCTCCTAGTCTTCCTGCCAAGAATTGAACACTAATCTTGTTATTTTCATCAAGACATTTTTTATTTTTTTTTTCAAAATGTCTTGTTCACAGGATTCTTCCATGACCTGGCCCATTTCTCTCTTGCTTTCACTTTACTACCCATCCACCCTCTCCATCTTAAACTCTTTGTTTATTATAATTTGCTTCTTTTCCATCTCTGAATCAAACATAACAATAAAGACTACCTCAAAATGAAATTAAAATCCAAGGAAAACGTCAATTGCAATGATATAAGTAGAACATGGCTAGGAGTTTGTTCACGCCCGTTCCCTCTGATATAGTGTAAAATATATCATGCTACAGCATGCTGCTTGGTTCTCTGAAAACCATGTTAGGGGGCCGAGTTGTGGATGCTTCTGACACAGCTCCAATCCTCGAACTGTTTTTGATGTGTCTCTCAAAAAACATTGGTTTAAGTATCCTTTTCATCCCTTGATGAATTTATTGGCCACTAAGATAAAGAGACATTCACTATCATATTTCAAAGTTTCATTGTGAAACAGTGTTTAAATTTGTTGAAGGTCTTCAATGGTCAAATTCTAACAGCTAGAAACTTCACAGGGAGCAGGATCATGACTAGTCATCACATGTGCATCTCCGACAGAAAGCAATCAATCAACTTTTCCTCACATTAATATTCTTCTCACTTTCTTGAACTTACAGTCTTATAGTTTTATTTAATCAAACATTTATTTTCTACCTAATTTTCATCAGGTACGTATAGTACTCTTCTGTAATAATAAAAAACAGCAAAATTTTTATTTAAATATAATACGTCTTACTATATTATAAGTAATAGTGGGAACACAAATATTTCCTCCCTCACTTTTCAGTAAAATAGTGTTTGAACATTGACAATAATGTTGAACAGTTCCTTCTACTGAAATTTTAAGTAATATATTATTTTGCCATGCATCTGAAGGTCAGGGCCCAGTCTCTTCTCTTTGAATCATCTATATGTCTTAAGCAGTACTTTGTGCATAGTCAGTATTAGACTTAAAACCTTAAGTGCTTACACAACTGGATGATTAGAAGAGGAAAAGATTAATACATCAGTAACAAACTTTACTTCGTCCTTGCATATTGCCAGCTACCAGAATTCATAACTAATGACTGCATGTAGTTCAGCGTATGGTTATTATTTAAGTTTTCTAGCTTGCTGTTACTATTTTAAAAACAAAAACAAAAAAAAAAAAACCTTTGTCTTCAAAATCCAAGTTCTCATGGCTGGATTAGTTTTATCAATAGACGAATCGAATCATTGCCTGTTCTATGCAGTATATAACTCTCTGTTCCTGCAGGCACAAGTTGGACTCTGTCGGGAACTCATTCCAATGGAATGTTCAAAGCTGATTCTTCAGCATTGTGGACATGACTTATTTATATCCTAATTGGTGTGCGGCATAAATATTTGTGGAACAGACCTTAGCTCCATCATATTGATCTGCCTCTTGTGCTTATTACGATGGAGTCAAATCTTACTGCATTTTCAAGATTAAGATTCTATGTAGCCCTATCAAGTTTCTAGCTAACACTTCCAACAACTTTTGAGCTAATACAATTTTCTTTTCTTTTTATAGCAATAGTCTTACATGCTTAAAAGAGAAATTGAATGTCTAAAGAGCAACATTTTAAGAAAATGAAGGCCCTTATTAGAAATAAAAACAATTGTGTCAATCTAGTTGATGGGTGGGTTGCACTTCTGGGTAGGATCATAATTCATTTCCTTAAAAGAATGATTTTATGTTCCTGTGTGCTGGCATTTACAAGGGCATTAAATGCAGATGAGGATTTGCATATCAACCAAAACATTAACACAAATCTAAGATTGTTTCATTATTAGTTTATTTTAATGAGTTATGTAAAATCCAGAATTTGGAAGAAAATTCTTGAGATAACTAGGACTTGCTGTGGGACAGTGATCTTGTATCCTCTAACTTGCATTATTTTAATAAAATGCTCATTTGCCAGCAGCCAGGCAGGAAGTATAGGTGGGGCAATCAGGCAGGAAGTATAGTTGGGGCAATGAGAACAGGAGAATTCTGGGAAGAGGAAAGACACAGTCTGTAGTTGTCATCCAGACAGAGAGAAAGCAAGATGAGACAGCCTCACTAATAAAAGGTACCAAGCCATGTGGCTAACATAGATAAGAATAATGGACTAATTTAAGATGTAAGAAGTAGTTAAGAAGAAGAGCCTGAGATCCTAGGCCAATCAGTTTAGGATTAATGTAGACATCTGTGAGTTTCTTTGGGACTGAAAGGCTGCAGAACCGGGCTGGACAGAAACTCCTGCCAATAAGGAATTACTCAGCTGACTTAAAATAAGAGCTCTCTCTATACTCCAAAAGATTGCAGGTGGCTTGAGGAGAGTGTTGTTTTCATATGGTTAGTGACAAAATGTTCGTATAACCTTTTTAGACTCAGAATTTTCCTTCCTCCTTGCAAAGGTTAGCCCTGTGCTAGTTATATCTTTGGTGGTTTGCCTCCTTCATTCTCCCACCTCTTCCTTGTTTTCCAACTCTCCTTGTCCAAGGAGACCCTCTATTTTTGCTTATAGCCTCATGGAGATCTCTCATTATATAAATTCCCTTTGACTTCTGATTTTATGGCCTATCTCAATGAGTCCCATTTCTTACCTTTGCTTCACTGTCAGGTTTTAATGCAAACTGATCTAACTGTCTTCATCCTTGTACATCTGTGATCTTAATCCATCTTTTATTATGCTCCCAAAATTAAACATTTGAAGATTCATCAACTTGGTGTTCTCTTTGTATTCAAATTCAAGCCCTTTATCAGCCTATGTTTCTCCTCTGTTTTCTGAGATTTCTGTCTTCACTAGAGACAAGATACTTCAACCCTTTGGTTGCTTGTTGGTTTTAACTCTTCTCCCATATCTTTAAGTAATATGAGCAGCCTTTTAAAAATCAAATCAAAGAAGTTGTTTTTTTCTTCTACTGAAAAAGCAGGAAAATTATTTTATAAAGTTTTTGTCCTTTTTGGTCTCTAAAAATAACATGAAGTAAAAGAGTTTTTGGTTTTTAGCCCACTTAGAAGAGATTCAGACAAGGACAAAGGGCAGAACAGAATCTGACCACAGGGAATTTGGAGCCCCTCAAAGCAGATGGGGATGGCACCTTCTGTGATTCCAGGCAGTATAGTCCCCTCCCTGGGAAAACAAGATGAAGTAAGGGAGGGAGTCTTTAAGGGCATCTGTGTTGTGAGCACCAGGACTCAGGAATGTCAACACATACACAAGATACATCACTGAAGGAAGATAGAGGCTCCCTAACACTCACAACCTAGTCCCATCTCTGTGATTCAGTCCTGTGTAAGTTCAAGAGCCTTTTATAACCACATAGGAGGGAATAGCCAATAATAACTGAGGTTAAATTTTCTTCCAGACAAGGCCAGACAGGTAAGAAATCACAGCAGATTAAATTACATTTAGAGATAAATATATTTAATCTTAGGGCAAAATTAAGGCTCTGGATTTACGTTTTTCTGCCTCAACCTCGCTGAGTTTCAGTTCTGATTGCAGAATCTACATTTTTCTCTGGAATGCTGCAAGATAAATCAATCTGTCTTATTATACAGATACATTTTAGGTTATAAATAGAACTGCAAAGAACATGTCTGTGACAATGTCTTTCTCTTAGATTATTTCCACAAAATAAATTTCTAGAATTGGGCTCATTGGGTCAGAATCAGAGTCAGGAGGTAGAACTCCAACCGAGGACTTGTTGAGACAGATAGGTCATTTATTGTATTTAAAAATCTACTTCGTACTATTTTAGGACAGAACTCTGTTCCCCTTCCTTCTGCATTTTTTCTTACACTGCCTCTAAAACATCAGTCGATCTTATTCTTTAAAACCTGTATGACTCTAATTCCAGATTTCTTCACTTGTTGATGTACCTAGAGAGTGAGAAGAAGGAATCTACACATTGCAAGATATTGCACAGCATCCCTGGTCCCTGCCTATCTGATCCCAGAAAGAAATATTGCTCATCCTCCCTATAGTAAGCCTGATAACTTGAGTTCAATCTCTAGATCGTATGTGGTGAAAGAAGAGAACTGATCTCCACCACTAGTCATGTGACCATTATAGCTACACACACACACACACACACACACACACACACACACACACACACAAACACTTAATATACATTATTTAAATTGTTTGGTCTCAAGATATTACCAAATGTCCCCTGGATGTGAAGGATTGTATTCCATTAGACTATAAGTTTCTTGGCCTTGCATGCATTTTGACATGGAAACCATTTTTGCAAAGCTGCTTTATTTACTTGCTTTTGATCTGTGTCGTTTTGAGACAGCATGAAAAGCTCAGACACAAAAGTTGAGTTTTAATAGCCTAAAAGTAGCACTGATATGATATTTAACCATTTCTTGAAGTTTCATTAGGAAGCTAATCCATCCATTATCTCATTCTTCTCTCTGTCTCGTGTAGGCAAAGATGAAGTAACTCTCAGGATGAGTGGTTAATTAAAATATCATTTGTTCTTTATTTATATAGTCACAAAATTCAAGTGATGCAATTTTGTCACAGTGTCCCAGAAAGCTGACTTGCCAGTTGTCTACCTTACCTCTCCTTCTTTCTTTACTTTATCTCTATGACATGACTGCTCATAGCCTGTCAGACTACTTAATGTGGTCACTTTGTTAGATGTGCTGGGTAGCAAACATGAGTTGTATGATTCAGTTACTGGTCAGAGGGACATGTGTGAGGTGACAATTCATCATGATGGAGAATGAGTAAGAATGACCAATGGTGTAGAGTTAGGTAAGGTGCAGGATCCAATCAGCAGAAGAGATGGGTGGTTAGTGAATTTCCCCTGTGATTTAGAAGGCTAGTTATTATATCCCTTTCATAGATCCAAAACCATAGAAACATGAAGGTTCAGAGTAATGAGAATCCTTGTATCTAGAATGAATCCAGGACAGAAAAGGTATGTTACTCTGGCTATAATTTAAATTCTGACTCTGTGATAACCGTCACTTTCTCTGGCTTACTTTCCATACATATAAAGCTAAAGTGAGGTCTGGAATGATGGTTCACCGACTAAGAACATTGTCTTCTCTTCTAAAGGACCTAGGTTTGGTTTCCAGCACCCATAGGGTGAAGCCATCTACAACTTCCAGCAGGATCTGATGGATGCCCTCTTCTGACCTTGAAGGGTATTCATTGCAGGCACATGGTTCACAGACATAATGAAACAAAACATGTACAAACAAGATCAAACTAAGCTCTCTGGGAGTCACAGAAAATACCTTCAAAAACATAAACCAAAGGACTCCTGGACTACATACTTTCTCCGCTACCATAATACTTGAGCCCCAGATTGAATACCCTTTCATCCCTGACAAATGACAGCATGAAAATCACCCCAATTTTCATAACAGGAAGGAAAGCACCTAAAACAAAGTAGTCCATAAACAGAGCAGCTTAATTCTATGTATATGTGTATGAACACAGGTTACTAGTCTTGTGTGCCAAGTATCTTACTTTGTTGAGCCATCTTGCTGCACCAGAGACAGTCATTTGATTTATAATGAGATTATTACCATTCTCCTGTATTCTTAGGACCTAATCCTTTATCTTCTGACTTGCACAACCTCTGAATTCCAATCAAGTGTATCTACTTATCACACTGGAATGTGTTTTAAATTTAAGGGACAGTGTTTTCTCCATTACTGTTCCTTAAATTTGTTCCATACATAAGCTTATGTTCCTTTTTCTATTATCCTAATTTATGTTTCAAAAAGACTAATTCTTCAATATCAGCTAAGGTTCATTAATATTTTTGTCAAATTATTTTGATAACACTTAATTTAAACAGAACAGAAAGTTTTAACATATTGAATATTCCTACATATAAACAATATAATTATTTCATGTTACACCTTAATAAATATTTGTTATTAACACTTTTATTAAATTTAATGATAAATTGGTACCTATTTTGGTTGAAGAGGAGCCAGTGATATTAAATTCAATTGTTTAAACCAAATTCTATGGCTAAGGTATTTTTTTAACTAATTAAAAATGATGGGTCAAAGTAATAAACAAATGTTGTAGAAAGTGGGAAGAACCCTGAGTGTAGAATCCTGAGAATTGGGATTCATTTTTATTATTAATTATGAAGGGGAAAATAAACTGGAAGACTGGGAGACCTGATGAAAAGAGAGGCAGCTGATCAGCACTGGCTTTCTCGGAGGCTGCCCAACCAGTTTTCCATCTGTTTGATCATTTAAACTCTTCCCTTTTTCCTCCAATGGATTCCAAACATCTATTTGAGTGCTCATCAGTGTCCCTGACTACTCACTGCTAAATTGGTGGCAAGCTTGTCTGACACTGGACTGCAGGGGGAAGACTGTGACGAAGAGGGTATGGAGACCGACAGTCAGGAGCAGATCCCTTCACCCCTTGGATCAGAGAAAGGTTTCAAATAAAACGAACAAAAAAAAAAAAAAAGGAACCAAGACTGTCCTTGTTGATAATAGAAGCCTGGATGGGCAAGTTGGCATATGCTATAATTCCAACATTCAGGAGGCTGAAGTAGAAGGATTACAAGTTTGAATCCAGCCTGGGCAACATAGCAAGACCCTGTCACATACAAACAAGCAAGTAGAAGCTAGTTGAACATTTATTTTTCCAACATTCTATAGAACTATTATTTACCCCTTCTTATTTAAAATAGTCACACAAAAAAAATGAAAGAACACTGTCTATGGCATTATCTCTACTATCTATGTATAGAAAGACTTTCTAAATTTTGTTTCTTATGGTTATAAAAATCCATTATCATTTTATTGCATAAAAATAACATATAAATGTTATAGACCATAAAGTCTTGAAGTGTGGTTGTAAATTACGTAAGCGTATCTGTACATATTCATATTCATGTTGTGATGCATTTGAATGATGAACAATACTCTTTGCTCCACCGCTGTAGGGCTTCTTTTCTGAAACCCGTTCTGGAGATGTCAGCATTGTCTCCTCTCTGTACAGATGACAAATGTGAGGGGGTAACTTTGGAAATTGCATTGCTATGTAATCATCCATATTGCGATTGTGGATAAAATTGATTAGAATAATATTGAAACTCCCCCCCAGGGACTCTACAATTATAAGTCAAGTCTCAAATGGAAAAGCTTTTTTGAAAAGTTGGCAGATGTCTTAATGAATATGAAGCATTATAGTAATATATTAGGGCAATTTGTTCATTATTGACAAGCAGATCACTAAACTATATAAATTACTGGATGAGACAGGCAGAATTATTTTTCTTTCAGTGAATGGTTAATCAAATATAATTTTTAAATGTTCATTTGTTTAACTTCTTTATATGCATATTAGTAGACAAACGGTTGCCCTTTACTTAGAGTTGCAAGTTGGTTTTGAATGTGACAAACCTAAATGTTTGAATTTACATCAAATAGGAGCCGAATTCAACCATAAGATTGACAACTACTATTCGGCCCAACAGTAGAGCATATCAAAACAACAGGATTTTGTATTTGCCTAAATAAGTCCACTGACTTGGCATTTCTGCTTCTCTTTCTCCTATTTTTGTTTTTAGACAGCCTTTTATGAAAGAACCACATTGAAATAAATCACCAAGCAGCAGATAGGGCTGTTTAACGGATAAGGTAATTATATGATCCCATTCCACCACGCCATAGGTTTGTAAATGATTTAAAAGTTTGTTTCTGCATTTGTTTCCAAGGGCCTAACTAAGCACAGGAGCTCTCTGTACCTCAGCAACTAGGACAAATTTATTCTAATAGATTTTTACTCTAGGAACAAGACTCTTTCTGTTTCATATTGCACATGAATATTAAATAAACTACCTGCTGGCAACTACACAATATTTTAGTCTCTAATTTTAAAAGTACACTGTATTTTAATGCCTATTTTTAAAGAGATATCAATTTTTATGGAGCAGTACATGAGTTGTTGATGGATAAATCACCCAAGCATGGTTGAAGAGCCCCTAATCTCCAGCTGGTACCAGATCCATTTAATTGTAGCTCCTGACCTCACCTCACCTGAGCTGCATTAAAATCATAATACAGTTCAAGTGTAAAAATGATATACTGTTTGTTCGCCCTGTTTATAGAGGGGCAAACATACAGTTAAATTCATATGTTTAAAATTAGTGTAGTCGTTTGCAAAGGTTGAGTTAGATCAAACTGCCTCTCAGCGTTTTCCCCTGCCCTTTTTCTACTTAAATGACTAAGCCTCTGTAGCCAGATGAGTGCAGCTGTTAAAGTTGTAGAGGCTTTTCCTGGTACCAAGAAGATTGCTGCCCTCCGCCAAACAGGGAGGCTCTCAAGCGTCATGTAATAAAGGATCAGTACACTTTAAAATGTATTCTGGTTGCAATGGGCATGGACTCTTGCATGTTCTAAATCTTCTATCAATGTGGCAATATTTTGGAGTGGCCTAAACAGAAGCCCTTGAGTTTATCACTGTTAGGGTGAAATACGCTCGCAGCAATCCTATTTTCATAAATTACCGTACTTAGGTGATTCTCTTTTAAGAGCTGAGATTCGTGTTGCTTCTATGTTGCCGCTCTAGCTGGGAGCAACCTGACCTTATACTGTTTCCCAAAGCTGAATTGAGAATACTGAAAACTGCCATTGCTTTAGAATTTAATCTGCAGAAATAATTGCCCTGTTCCCGTTAAAAGTTCCACCCACTGCAAGCTTTCCCCACATCAGATGGACTTGGTACTCCTTCCCACGTCATAAACTGGAGAGTATACATCCCTAGGAGTGAGGACCTCTGTCCCCTTCTGAAAGGAAGCAAATTTCAAGCAGTAAATATAAAATAAATCCAAGAATGCACCAATGAATCCATTATTTCCGAGTTTTTACAACACCCCTGACAAATGGTTGAGGATGTGAGTCCCCGTTTTACAAATGAGAAGCAGCATACCTCTTTAGCAGTCCATCCAAGACTGAGAAACATCTAATTCTCCAGTCTTTGCTTCGCATTGCTCTGATGGTAGATCAGTAACAGTGTGTGTTAGTATTTTCTTAAAAACATAAGCATGTGCATACAGAAAATTTATTAAGGGAATTGACATACATGAGAACAGAAACTGAAGTCCCACAGCAGGGTTTCTGGATGAAGGAGCATCAGAGATGCCAATAGTGAGGCTCAGTACTTGTCAACAGGTCTCATGACCCAAGGGACACCAGGGCAAGTCATGGTCTCCAAAGCAAGAGGAATCTGACAAGAGAGATGGGCATCCTAACTCCAGAGCAGAGGAGAAAACTTGCCTTCCCTTTGCTATTTTATTCTATCCAGAACCTTATCATACTGGATGATGTTTACCCTCATTGGATAAGGGCTGATCATCTATCCCAGGCCTCCTGATTTCAATATCTATTCCTTCCAGAAATATTCTTATAAATACCCCTAGAAATACCGCTTTTATCAGCTACCTACTATTCTTTAACACAGTCAAGCTGCTGGTCAAAATTAGCCACCAAAAGCCTACTGGTTGCCAACCTGGCACGTGCGTGAGCGTGATGGAGGAAGGCCATTGGTTAATTAAATAAAGAAGCTGCTTGCCCTGATAGGTTA
>NC_022011.1:69282701-69283989 GCF_000317375.1 Microtus ochrogaster | reverse complement strand
CACACACACACACACACACACACATACACACACACACACACACACACACACACACACATACAACTTTAAAGCACACTTAATTTCCAAATAAGATACAAAAACCCAAAACTGTACCTAACAGATAAACTATCCTGTGTATAACCAAAATCATACTAAACCTTTCTCTAGAATAGGGCATAATACCCCAAGAGATGTAATTGTTCTCCAAATATCCTAGATTTTTGAATTTTATATTTAATATATCTGATACTTAATGATAAGGGTATGAGAGGAACCAAAATACATAGTCACTGGCTCTGTGGATATTCATATCTCAGCAAACTGGGGAGAACTACAGCCCTTCCAGCACTTGCATCTACAACGGCCATGTAATTGGAGCTGGTATTTATGACTGACACCTGTGGTGCATCCTGCAGTCCCTTTGCTTTCAGCAAGGACCTCAGCTTATTGTCAATGCTCTCTACATGATAGGCTTCCCTGCTAACGTATCTGGACCATTTGATGTCGTGCTGAAATTGTAATGAAATACTTATTCGTTGTGTCAATCACAGGACTGGGTAACATTAGAAGGATCCCCTGTATTCCAGATGTGATCTTCTCTGTCTCAATGCTGGAGCCATAGACCAAGATCCACCTTGGTGGGCATCATGTGACTTCTTTGGGAAACAAGGCCTGGGAATAGCAGAAACAGATATCCTAGTACAATATCCTGGAGACCCTGACACGCTTGGCAAAGACACATGCAAAGTTTGCTGCATAATCCTGAACATAACCCTGAGAATATATGCACTACCTGTTCTCCCGATTTCCAGCATGCTAGCCACACTGCTGGCCTGAATGTGTCACAGTAGGTCATAAAGTTTAATATTACATATTTGCCATATCAGTTCTGGAAAGAATTATTTTAACCAAAAGAGAGTCTTTGAGAAAAGTTATTAAATAGCTGATATTAGGAGTTAGTGAGACCAGTCTAGAGATAGAGTATGAAGTAAGATCATAGAAACCCACAGCTTCCTCATTTTCAACAGCTGTGCCAATACCCGAGAAGTTAAGGGAGGTGGACATGAGAACAAGGGATAAACAGAGCCAACAATTGGGAGCATGGGGACCTTGGGAGAGAGTTGAAGGGGAGGGAGAAGCGGGGTGGAGAGCAGAGAAAAATGTAGAGCTCAATAAAAAGCAGAAAAATTAAAAAAAAAACCAGAGCCAACAATTAAGAGTACATTTCCTCAGGCCGGGCGGTGGTGGCGCACGCCTTTAATCCCAGCACTCGGGAGGCAGAGGCAGG
>NC_022011.1:69230390-69282601 GCF_000317375.1 Microtus ochrogaster | reverse complement strand
AAAAAAAAAAAAAAAAGAGTACATTTCCTAGTTATGTTGCCTATAGGATAAATGAAAAAACTTGGTATATTCTTGGTATATTCCCAGAGGAGGTAGACTAGGACAGAATATAGAATGGATCGATCCATTCTACATAATACAAAAGTTTTGCTGTTGGTAAAAATAAATAAATAAATGATCGAAAGACCTTGTTACAGTACAAGCGATGATATCTATTTCTTTATTAGCCACCATGAGTCATAAGTTTACTCCTGGATTTTGGTTTCAATGCAGAATTTGCCTGCTTTGTTGATTTAAAGTTAATCCATATTATTACCCTTTAACATTTGTAGTTGTATTCGTAGTTGGTGATTAAGTTCTGTGGACTTATGATTAAGGAGCAATTAATTTTCCATACTTAAAAGCGCTAATGAAACTTCATGTGAAATGAAAAGTAACTACAGAATTAGCATTGGCATCTACTTAGCAGCTTGCCTTCATCATCCAACAAATACAAGGTGTTTGAAGTCTATCCTCACCAAGGGCTTGAGAAATGGGCTGCAACAGCAAGGCACAGACAGATAAGGTGACATTTGTTAGCACTGAAGACTTAACTTGGAATCTGGTAAATACATTTACAGACATCAGTTATTGCAAATATACAAGATAATAAAAAATGAATAACTTTTCTAACGATTTTCACATAAGCAGAAATAGTAAAATGAAGACAAGAAGGAGGAGATTGTTGAGAATATATAGAAGCTATAGGTATTAACCCACAGAAGAGTTTTCAAAGGTCTTGATTGCATCTTTAAAAAGTTAAAGAAAATGGGGAAACATTCTGTTCTGTATAGTTTTTTAGAACACCTGCCAAGCAGGAGAATGGCCAAGAATAAGGAAGCTCAATCCTTCTTTCTTTAGTGCTACCAGTGTTTCAGAGACTAGTGCAAGGCTTTGTCATTCCTGCAGGGGACAACGCACCTCGATCGAGGGTGGCAGCACAGAGTGACAAGAGAGAAAAGCAAGGAGCATTGCTTCAAATGCTGACATGAGGAAAGCAGTTCAGAGTCACAAGCTTCTCTGTGATATTTTGCACATTAGGGAAAATACATTACCTGTGTTCACCTTTTTTTTTTAGACAATTGCCCCATTTCTTCTTCAGCATGCATAATTATATAAATGCCATTATTGCTTTTATTTTCTATTTCCATAAAATATTATTTAAATAAAAAATATACTGACCTTTAACTACAGGTAAAAGTGTAACACACTATTGCCATTTTCTCAAATCCTAAACCAAGATGCTAACTAAGCAGATTTGGTTTCTTCGGAAGATTCATGGTATATCCAGCCATGGAACACTAGTAAATGAATGCTTTCTTTTTATAAAAAGTAAAATGGGTTTGGTTTTCTGGTCTAAGACCAGTTTTACCACATTAGCAATAGGTAATCTTTACATATCTTAGAATCTTGGGGAAGAAGGATTTTTTTTCCATCATATAACATCATCACTTGCAATAGTCTCTAATACTGGTTTGCATGATTTGAGGCCAACAAGAGGGCTCAGCTGATAAAGGTACTTACTGCCAAGTCCAATGACATGAGTTCAGTTCCCAGAATAAATATGAAAGAATGAGAGAACTGATCACCAAAATTAGGTTGTCTCTGACTTCCACATGCTTTCCTGGGCACACACAGAGCCCACATACAGATGATAGATAGATGGTAGATAGATAGATAGATAGATAGATAGATAGATAGATAGATAGATAGATAGACAGACAGACAGATAGATAGATTTAGATAGATTATATGGCTGGTTGGTAGATAAGATAGATGATTGATAGATGGTAGGTGATGATATATAGATGACAGATAGATGATGATAGATACATGATAGATGATAGAGGGATAGATGGGTTATATGGTTGCTTGGTAGATACATAAGATAGATGATAGGTATATGATATGATAGATAGATAGGTAGATAGATAGATAGATAGATAGATAGATAGATAGATAGATAGATAGATAGATAGATAATATGAAGCAAAGAAAGTCTCAACAAATATTCTGATCTTCGAAAAGCACTTTCTCCTTCAGTGTAGCTTTCTGACAGAGAAAGATGAAATTTGCAAGTCCAAAATTTACTTTTGACTATAAAGAATGGAATTCAGCTGTGGAAATTTCTGCTCTATCTTTGAAACTTAATTTCTATAAGAAGAACAAACTAGCCGGGCAGTGGTGATGCACACCTTTAATCCCAGCACTTGGGAGGTAGAGGCGGGCAGATCTCTGTGAGTTCAGGACCAGCCTGGTCTACAGAACGAGTTCCAAAACAAACTCCAAAGATACACAGAGAAAGCTTGACTTGGAAAAAAAAAGAAAAAAGGAAAAAAAAAGGAGAAACTAACTGAATCCTTTCTGAGATCAAGAAACTGTTAATGAATATTACTTGGCGCAAACAAGGTATTCATCCCGCACCAGCCACATTTGATTCTGAGAGGGAAGGCCAATCCTCAGTGGGTATCCAAATGCTTGCTTAGGATGAGCTCCTTTTTAGTACACTCTGAAAGAAGTGGTCTTTAAAGGAGATCGCTGCCTCCAACAGTGGATAGCATTGTTTCTGTTCACCATGCTTACATGTTGTGTCTCAGGTTACTATCTAAGGTTGTTCACCAAAATATTACTTGATGCATACTCCTGATTGACAAACATGTCTCGAATTGCAAGATCAAGGAACACTTACTAGAAATCAGAATGGTAACAGTTGCTGCTAAAATTGTCAATGGGCAGAGACTAAAGCTTCAGGATTCTCAGCCTATAAAATGATAGAAATTAAGTTTCAAAGCCAGAACTTTATGGAGAAAATAGCTGTTGTTGATTGTTGTCAACTCCAAGCACAAGATGGAGACACTTCTGGTAGCTCATGTATCAAAACTGCCAAGTTTAGACTGTTAGATAAAAACCTCACATGCTAGCTTGGCTATTGAGGACCTCTCTAAACCCCACATTTCAAGGTTTATATAAACTACCTCTAATTAAATTTGCATTCTAGGCAGCCTGGTAAGGTCACTCTGTTGAGAAGAGTTCGCTTCAATTTTTTCCTTCCTTTAAGTACATTCCTTGAAGCAGACTCTATGACGAGATTTGCATGCATGAGCTTCGATGGTCTCTGTGGAGCTCCTGTAGGGAAGCAGTGAAAAACAGACAGAGGAAAAGCTGGACAGTGAAGCAGTTGCAGCGTATACCTCAGTGCCAGTCATCAGGGGCTCTGGAGATGGCCCGGCCTACAGAGTCATCTCGTATTGAGTTCAGGAGGCTAGTTTTCCACTGTCACGCTAACCATACATAGGGTACAGGGTGACATGGCCTTGGGTGACACAGATCCATCTGGCTGAGGGCAATTGCCAGACATGGGCTCAGCTGTGAATGTCAGCAAGCAATTCTCCGGCAGCCCAGGCCATAAGTGTCTGTGACCTGAAACAGGGCAGTGCTGGGACACCCGCACTCACTGTGCTACTCTAACCTGGAAAACCATTTTCGTCTCCCTTCTTCTCTCTTGCTACCGGATTTTAATTATCTTTACGCCACGGGTCAAGCACCAACCCTATTTTTCTTTTTGTGATTCTAGGCCAAAACGTTTCCACCCTTATGAACTCTCACCATTCTGTATGAGGAATAGAGTTCCAAAATCTGCCTCCTTCTACATAGGCAGTATTTCTTTCTTCAAGACCTGGTAAGCAAAGAGTGTCTATTTTAGACCAAAACAATCAAAGATGGGTGCCTGACACCTGGGGCACAGCGACAGTAACCACAGTAGTAGCCTCGAGTGTGGTCTCATCCATTTTTATATTTTCACCAATCTTATCCAAGTGTTTAATGAAATATATTTTTTCCCATTGGTTACCTGACTCTCGATATTTGAGTAATATCATTTCTGGAGTTAATGTGACATTGAGTGTCATAAATTAGAGAGGCTGCCCTTGGCATAACTGTTGTGAGAATCTTGGTACACTCTTGGCTACCCAAGCAGAAAAGCAATAGAGGTGTTCAAAAGGTTTTAAATTAGCAGAAGGTATGAAGTTCAAGCTGGGCATGGTGTCACACCCCTTCAATCTCGGCATTCTGGAAGCAGAGAAAGGCAGATCTCTATGAGTTCGATACCAGCCTGGTGGTCTACATAGCAAGTTTCAGACTAGCTAGAGATACCCTATTTCTGAGCAGGGGCTGGATTCATCTTCAAGCGTGTTACAGACATCCATGAGAAGGTTAGGAGAAACCATGAGACAACTTGTGAACGTTCTTGAGCAACTCTCTGGGACTTTTATAAGGTTTTCATGTTTCCCTGCCTCATGGCTAGGTTTTTATGGGGTGGGGTGGGAAGTAACAGTGTAACCCAACTGCTAAAATTCATGCGTGAATTCAGTGTGAGCTCATTTTAAAATCTCAGATTGGCCTATCATTCATCACCTAGGCAGTGGAGCCTCTCTAATCTTCTATCTTCATTGCCCACACAAGTAGTATAACCCTGGACGTAAAGATCATGTGAACCCTTCATAATACTTAATAGCTGGTTCATGCACTAATAGTTATAGGTCTCCTCATACTTTTGATTACTTATACAATCATTATTTGTAGATAATTGGTCTTAGCGAACAGTCATAAAGCAGTTTGTAAGTAGTTATCACCCCACAATTATTATTTTTCTCCACTAGCTTTTTTTCTCTTTTGTTTTGATGACTTCACATTCCATTAGTCATCTCTTGTAAATGGCTTTTATTTCTGTTTCCATTTCTTCCTAATATTGGCCATTACCTCCTTGTGGTGCTGACCGTTGTCCCATCAAAATGGGATCATAGAATTCTCAAATGCTTATAACAGTCATCCAGCTGAAGGATTTAACAGGTATAAATCACAATTAGGAAACTGAATTAAATCCAAGCCCTAGCTTAAGCTATTTTTTAGACCTTAGACTAAAATAGGTCTAAAAAATAGGTCTTAGACCTATTTGCCTTAGACCTGTGGATTTCTGATTTTCTTTTTTATGTTTTGGCAATCAAGCTAAATATTATCAAAATTACCTGGCAGAGTCTGAGACAGTAAGGCTAAGAAACAAGAGGTCAAACTAGCAATTAGTATAAGAGAATGGATTACCCATGGGATTGTAGGTTGGTTGAATATTTCACTGGATTTTTCTTGTTCTTCTTTCCCAAATATAGAAAATTCTCACTATATAAAGTCTGCTCAATCTAAACTTCCAAAATGACCTCCAACATACATACTTTGTTCAAGATGTGGGAACCATTTCCTGAATTTTAACTGGGCCAAAGAGACATATGTGTATGCATATCCATGATATTCTCATAAATACATAATATGTTACATATACAAATGTTTTAGACTTTTTTCATAATGAACAATATGTAGACAAACACAGAGATGAAGGCAAGTGCAAACATAAATAGGAGTGGGCTTGGACCAGTCTGTGGGGAAATGGGCAGTGTCCTATAAGGGCAATTATTTGCCCAGTAATAAAGTTTTTGTGCCTGAATTTTTCCTTTGCACTGAAATAAAAGTATTAGATTTGAGAAGACCAATTATTAAATCGTCACATTATCTTTTTTCCTTTATAATGAAGACAGAGGATAAGAAATTAGCAGCGATAAGAAAGAATCTTAAACCACGTATGGTGCACAGACCTTTAATCCCAGCACTGGAGGCAGAGGCAGGTAGATTTTTATGACTTCCAGGCCTAATTGGTCTATGTTGTGCATACCAGGTCAGCCAGGAGAAAGATCCTGTCTCCATACATAAAGAAAGAGAGGGAGGGAGGGAGAGAGAGAGAGAGAGAGAGAGAGAGAGAGAGAGAGAGAGAGAGAGAACCTTAAAAATAACGTAGTCTCACACTGAGAGGGAAAGAAAGAAGGAACCAACCTTTAAAAAAACAGCATTGTCTCACACTGACTTTAACTTTTCCCTAAACTGCTAACTGCTGGCAAGCATTATAAAGACATCTTATGAGAGAAGAGTGTATTTCCTGATACCCAAGAAGCATCTCCATTATCAGTTATTCTCTAGCTAAATTCTTGCTTGGACCCAGAAGAAAAGACTGTGTTTCTGCAAAGCTCTTTCCAGGCCTACTACTACTTAATAAAATTGTGAGGGTCAAAGTGCAAACAGTAATTGCTTTGGGCACTTTAGAAAATTGTTTTCTTTCCATACCTATTATTTTCTCTTAAGTGTTCTTCAGCTGCGTCTTTTACCCATGATGCTTTTCATTGTAGACCAACATGTTGGGGGTTCCTCCACCTGCAAAATCCTTTTGAATTTGAAACCCAATAAAGTAACCAGTATAAATAGGTTCTTCAAGCTATATTCTTGATAAATAGGAAAAAGACAGTGAGCAGGAAAAAGCATATAGCATTTATGATATATTCATAATGTAACTAAGATATAGGGATAGACTCATAAAAGAGAGACAACATACTTAAAAATTACCCCGAAGATGAATAAGAAATCTTTAGCAACTCTGAAATCACTGTCTTGCATCTCTGTGAAATAATGGCTTTATGAACAGTCCATATACTTTCAAAGTGTAGGCTACGGCTTTGGAGGAAGACTGTGTAAGTGGTCCACCTTTCTAAGCTCTGCATCATTCTCTGGGGGTCTTTCATCAACATCCTGAGAACATTTCCATGTTCCTGAACCTCTTTCCTAATTTCTCCCTTCAGTGTTTCCTAATGAATTGATGTCTTTCCTTGGCTTTGCTATCAGCACAGGCCCAGGATGGGCTAAGTCTCTCCTTACCTTCACTGCCTTTGAAGAGTTGTCTTGAATGGTTTGCCCCATCCGCTGCCCAATGTCATGAGAAATCAAAAGGAAGGTTTTTTGAGTTAACTTCCAGACAGACAATTTCCTGGCTTTCCCAGGAAAGCCATCATGACTTTGAGTTCCAATCTGTATGAGAAACGTAATTTTCCACTACTGTATTAAGGAAACTTGCTCCATTTTCCTCTTCATCTCCACTGCTGTAGCAAATAAGAGCTTTTGCTATAACATGAATATGTAATTATACCTTGAAGATTTTTTTCTATAATTATCACACCCTACAGTAAAAAATGAGCCATATTAAAAACAAGACAAAAACCCTACTCAAGCTTTTAAAATGAGGAGGAAAGAATTTCTGAAGTGATTTAAGAATTTGGGAGCTGAGGGATATAATTCAGTCTAGACTTCCTAACTTCTCCGTGTGGCACATTTTCCTGATGCAATAACAAAGAACATAGTGTTTCCTTCATTCCTATAGCCCTTTTATCCTAAGATCATAAATACGCTGCACTATTAATTAATTAAGTGTTCCAGCCTTCCCAGTGAAGTAGGTGAGTTTCCTGTCTCCCACTGTGGACAGCGCTCAGGGATGGCTGAATCTTGCCTAATGCAGCTAATCAGACACTACTACACCACTAGGGACAATTTCTGATCCCAGCTGGAGATCAACTTGTGCCCTGAAGAAATGGGGCTTGATAGCCCTTCAAGTTTTCCTTCTACCCTCGGTTCCTGCTGTTGATACTCTTAGTCCTATCCATATCTCCTCTCTCTCTCTCTCTCTCTCTCTCTCTCTCTCTCTCTCTCTCTCTCTTTTGGTCTATTAAAAAGCTGTTGATCCACAGGGCATCCAGGGTCTGAAAGAAATCACATTCAAAAAGCACATTGTGTTTAAAGCAAACAAACAAACAAACAGAACCACGTCCTCCATCTTTAATAGGACCTGCCATCTGTAGCCTCTAATTGGCATCGTACTCACCCCTCAGAGGAGACTGGGCCCCATTCTGATCTCCATCTCTTGATTTTGATGTCAAATCTGAGGGTAGACAAAGACTTAACCACTCAGATAAGGAGTCTCAGGTGGGGAGCAGAGCTGGATCTTCCTGCTAGATGGGAATGACTTAGTGAAGCAGGAAAAGGAGTCTGCTCAGGGGTTTTATCAATAATAGTGAAGGAGTACGTGCTGGGCTAGGCCCCCATGTGTATTTGTAATTTAACAATCCCATTAATACTAAAGGAAAAAGCAAGTCTGCTTCCTTATCAACACGCCCAGAAAGGGACAAAAAGGAAAGAAAGAATGTGGCGGGTAAGTCATCAGCAAGCATTAAAATGTAAGTTATTTGTCATGAGAATTAACATTCGGAACAATATTTTTAGGTTGTAGAAAGATGCAGGGTGTGTAACTCTGAGAAAGAACTACATGAGGAGGAGGAAGACTTACAGGGATGAGTGAATACATACTCAAAGCATCTGATGCTTATGAGCAGAAAGCAGTGTTATAGAAGGATAGTGGTATTCAGAAAAAAAACAAAACAAAACATGTGCCCAAACTTTATGAGGTTTGTATATTGGTTTGTGTTTTGAGATGGCGACTCAGTTTGTTCCTCGGGGTGGACTCAGATTTCTTTCCCCTTAGTCTCCAGATTAGCTGGGACTATAGGCAAATGCCATCCCAGCCTCTTCGAATGCCTTCTTCCAATAAGTGTTATTTAAACACAGAGAGACTCTCACCCAGATGCCATGGGCCTGCTATTTTGCCCTTATTCTAAGAACATAACTGCCATTTAAAGTACCTCTCCATTTTACACCTGAAATAGCCCGAGGAGTCCAGCAAAAACTTGTTTCTGACACTTATGTACATTGAAAATGGTGGGAACTGAAGGATCTTGCCCAGAGTGTCATAGGCAATATCACAGATTCTGGTATAGGATTCATTCATCTCTTGGAAATGCTTTTTCCCAGTCTTACTGGCCATAATTTCAAGAACCTTATTTTCATAATTTTCCCTTCAGAATTTTATATATGTGTATCGATACTTGTTAGGTAGGTGGGTAGGTAGGTAGATAGATAGATAATAGATTAGAATATAGATATAGATAGATGGATAGATAGATAGATAGATAGATAGATAGATAGATAGATAGATAGATAGATAGATGATAGACAGATGATAGAGATAGACAGATGCATATATATAAACAGATATATGATAGATACATATCTATCAGCTTTCTGACTTCTTATTTTTGTCAGTTTGTACATAAATGCAATGTATTGTGGTCATACTAACTTTCCATCACCCTCTCTTATTCCCTCCAATCCTGATCACCCCTTCTTTCCAACTGACCACCATTCTACTTCCACATCTGTGTGTGTGTGTGTGTGTGTGTGTGTGTATCCACATGTGTGAAAGTGCATGAACACATCTTGCTCAGGCAATCATCACTGTGGTGTATTTATGATTGCAACATTCATGTCGTATTCAGAGGGGCTGTTTCATAGCTCTCCTCCTTATCCTCAGACTCTTCTTCCACCTCCTCTTCCACAGCAATCCCTGTGCACCTTCCCTTCCCTGACTCCTAAAATTCTTTCTTGTCTGTTCCATATTTGGTCATGTGATGCAACTTACTGTATAAAGAGTTTAGACATGTATCCCTTAAAATTATGTTTGAAGAAAAGTTTTGAGTTAGTTAATCTGCTCTTAACAGATAGTCTATGTAAAGACAGATTTGTCAACATCCAAAATCTCTGCTATTTTCTTATGTTCCAAGAAGAATTGTCATCCAACTCCCAACTTAAGCCAGATAAAATAATGCAGAGAGCAGCAAGCTTTCTGGGGGTTAGGTCAAGAGATATTATCAGTACCCTTTTTGATTCTTTCTTTGCTAAAAAAATTAATAATAAAAATAAACAAAAATTAATTTAAATTCTGAAGTCCGGTGTTTCTCCTTTTTCTTGCTGGTCCAGAACTGCTCTCACAAAATGACCTGATAGTTGCTAAACTAAGCTTTAATTTTCTTTTATCATTAAGCACTTTTGCAACTTGATTTATTTTTACTCATTCAACAGAAATTTATTGAGACATAAGTTTTAGGCTCTGTCAAAGCCAGCTACATAATAACCATCCCATAGAATAGCTGAGGGGATAGTTCAAGCATTCATTCTTCATATAGTTTTGTGTCTCCCTAGTGTCTCAAAATGAGTAAGTAGAAAAGCTAGTGTGAAAATTATACATTTGTGATTCCAAGTCCCACACTCTTCACACTGTGTTCAGAAGGTAGCAACATACTTCTAAGTTAAAATTTCTTCAATTCATGGAGGAGTTATTAATTTCTATCGGACATCAGGTCATCCCTAAATCAAATACCACCGTGTTCTCCACAGTCCATTCTTCCTAGGCTTACTCGGAGGATCTAGGGTTATGAATTTGTTTTTCTGAGTGTTTATGTAACCTTTTTACTATATTCCTTTAGGCAGTGAGAAAGCCTCAGTAGAGGTTTGTCCGTTGCTAACGGCAAGGAAAGCAGGAGTTGGCTTTAGGCATAGTTATAAAATAAATGTTATTTTTCTTTTCCAAGAAGAAAAACAGCCATGAGAAAAATCGGTTCCCTAAATAGAATGTGTTTGGGGAATTTTGCGTTCATGACTGATTCTAGCACCAAAGTAGGATTGTGACTTTGGACATCTTTAAAAAATAAGAAAGCCTAGGGGCTGGAGAGATGGCTCAGTGGTTAAGAGAAATGGCTCTTTTTTTTTTTTTTGAGAGGACTTGGGTTCTAGTTCCAGAAACTACCCTCTGTATTACCCTCTGTAAGTCCAGCTCCAGTGATCCAATGCCCTCTTCTGGCCTCCATGGGCACCAGGTACCACATGATAGACATACTTGCAGGCAAAACATCTATATACATATATTTTTTATTTCAATGGGAAATATGATTTTTAAAAAAATTATTGAAGCCCAAATCACGCGTATAGAAGAACACCGAAGCAAACAGACCTCCTAACTGCCTAGGCTGCAACAGAGCAGATCATAAGGCTAGCCACTTGTCATTATCATCTTAATGCAGGCGTTTGCACTAATCAAGGCAGGTGCTGGTTTATGTGGCATGCACTAGTCACTCACTGGACCATGGGCTTGAAAATGTTAAAGAAGGGTTACCCCCAAAATCTTGATTCTTCAAAATGGCTCCTTTGCAGAGATAATTGCCATGAATGAACTTGTATTTTCCTCCTGTGGCCACAGAAATTGGCCAGTGATCAATTTTTGTCTCCATTAAACTAATTCAAGGATGAACTTTTGCATAGTGATAGCCACAGAAGGGTATTTTCATGTGTTGCACCCTACTGAAAGGTCCTGGAACAGTGTTTTGACATGTTTTAAATGTTATGAGATTTGAATGGCTGGTCAGTTTTGTGATGTCTTACTGAAACTCTCAGCAACTTGTCAGAAAGTCAAAATACTTAGCGTAATGAAACATTTCAAAGTTGAATGAGACCTTCTTAAACTGATTTTAACAACCTGTGTTGTGATTTAAAAATCTCTGTCCCTCTCCACAAGGATACACAGTCTGAGCAGACTAGGACATGGTACAATATGATATAATTCCAGAAAAATAAAAATCACCGAAGAAATGAAACTGACACTTGATACTACACCTCTGCTAACTGGTGACAAAGTTGTATATCTTCCTGAAGGCTTTCTGAAGTCTACAATTTCACTTAATATAGTTATAAGTTTCTATGATTAAAATAGTAAAAATATCTACTATCCATTAAAAAATAAAGATAGCATCACTGATTGGGCTGGTGGGGGATACGTTCCTAAGTGGATGGTAGCCTGCAGTAGACACTGGACTTTAATTTACTAATTTATTTATTATAACATGCTGTGAGTGAAAACAACTTTTAAACTATATCAATTATTAAATCAGCTTTCTGGTTTTTGTTATTATCATTATTGTTTTAATATTTGGCTATATGGCACAAAACTTGTATTTTTCTGAAGATAATAAGTCTTACTTCCCCTCTGGTTAAATAACCATCTGTCTAAGTCAGTGTGTTTTAATATAAAAATTTAGTCTCAATAGTTTACCAGCATCTATAAGAAAAGTGTTCATTCTTACAAATCTGGAAGGAATGAAGCCAAAGTTTTAAATTGTTAATATTGACCAAAAATGCACACAACCACAGCATATGTCCCTTGTCATTCATAAAACATATGCTAATTGGAAGTAAATACCATCCATCTACGAGTGAATTTGCAAACTCTACACTGTCTTATAAATAACAAAAAGCATTCCTCCTTTCCCTATCACAGAATAGAAAGGTTTTAAAAAAAAAATTACCATTGCCTTGGTGGATGCATTCATCAATACCTTATTTTTTATTAAAAATAAGTTATGTTTTTAGTTACTCTTGCATCAATGACAAGAAATGTAGATAAAAAATGGAGATATATTTCTCAATGGATTTTATGCCATGAAAGACAACAGTTGTTTAAATCACACAAACAACATTTACCTGTTTTAATTATTTATTGGCTCCCAAGTTCATGGAATTGACCTGTCAAATAGAAAAGGATGTTTCTGAATTCTCCGAATTGTTTTTATACAGAGGTTCAAAGCTGTAAAAAAAAAATCCAATGACTTTTAAAAATTGTTGAGGTCTTGGTGTCTTAATATTAGCTACAGTTGACAGTATTGGCCCTCAGTGAATGTCACCATGTCTGTATGTAAGATAAGATGACACTGGGTCTAATGGTCCTCTCTTTTCCATGTTCCTTTCCCTCACATCTGGTCGCCAAAGAGTCGTTCCGTCACCCTGAGCCTGCTAATGAGATCCCCCATTTAATTAATACCATAAGAATTTTAATTCTGACTGAATCAATTTAACGTGATGTGATTTTGTCAGCTCTATTCCCCAAGTAAAAAGTGAGCCTGATGCTTATTACATACATCATTTCACGGGCCCTGCATTCCCTGCTGACTTAAACAAATTCTAATTAAGACTAATTAAAGCATCATTTATGAAAGCGCTTGTGATAGCTATGCAAACATTCTGGGTGGGTATGCTTTGCATAATAATTATCCTAGTTAATATTAAGGCTAGGTCTTGGCAATTAGGTCTTTGAAACCGAGAGTTATTCTGAATTTAGCCCTTTTCAGTGCGAGCAATTAATTTTTTTCAAAAAGTGCTAAATTTATGTAGTGGCTTCATTAACAAAATAAATTTAGAAGTAGTGGTATTGTTTGCATTTCTTAAACTAAGCATAATTCTTTATCCAGGAGACAGTTATTAAAATAAAAGGATGCAATTCTTTGAACTGGTAAGTTTATTATAGCCGCCTGAGAAAAGGGCTCTGGAAGTTGCAGGCAGGTTTTGAAATGAGTCTCGCTGGGGTGGAAAGCACAGCTCTTAAAGACACAGCTATCCTCCAGGAATGTGGGCATCTGGGACAGCATTTTAGTTCCAAACCCAGACTTTACAAATGTTTCTGAAACTGATGCAGACTCAACGTGTAATACAAGCAGCATAAGCTCTTGAGGTTTTTTTTAGTGACGTCATAGATCTAATGTGCTTGGAAATGCTTCCTTACACCTGAGCTTAGTGAAATTCCAAAGCCAACCGTGTTCACAGTTTGCTTCACCTTTGTAAAGTCTCTATTATACAGCCTGTACTCATTGTGGGGCAGAATTGGAAGGTTATAAAACACTTTAGGAACTGCTTGCCTTTCAGACTCCTATATACTTTTTCCACAACTTTATGGCATGGTCAAATGAAGCTGGAGCTTTCAAGAGATGAAAAGGAAAGTGTGCACACTTTGTTAAACGGGTGATGCTAATCTATTAGATAACACAAAAAACTAAGGGAGAAAAAGAAGAGGGAGTGATGGGAGGGGGAAGGGAGAAGGCAGCAGCTGCTTTCCCATCCTCCCTCTTTACAAAGTGAGTATGCCTTTCAAGGCAGGAAAGTGGAGATAGAAAACAAATTGCCTTACTTAAATGGGCCCGGTTATGCTAAGTGTATAGATTTTACCCAGCACTCTTGGAAACCAGAAACAAGTTTTGCACTGAGTTCTCTGGGTACACTGAACATCACTGAATTCAAGAAAGGATATTCCCATATTTTTGCATGTAGAAAAATATAGCACCTCTCCAAATGTCTACCTCGCACAACCACAGGTTTAGAGCCCAGATAACCCCTCATAAAAGCCATTATATTGCAATAAGGAGCACAAATGACAGACTGGATTGTCTCCAGGGATTTTGTGTGACAAATGTGATCATATAATGGGTATGAATTGATTCAACTGCATCACTTTCTCAAAAAAGTTCCTCAGCAATGCTATCCTCATCTGCATCTTTGAGTATAGCAGAGGTACCATGGGTGACTTCAACATCTTTATCAACTGCCACTACTGTAGGGAAGCTCATTAAGTCTGCAAAGGACCCAAACTGAGAGGACTATTATTTCAAAACTTTGAGAAATTGTCCAAAATGTATCCAATTGTGTAGAGCTATGAGGTACACTACCACATCCCCCCAAACCACTGAAAAACAGACTACATGAAATATTGTGCTGTTAATGGGTTTGTGTGGAGACAGGGGAGCTAGAGAAAGGGCTCCGTGATTTAATTCTATATCCAGTGCCCAGTAGGATAGCTCATAACTGCCTGTAACTCCAGCTCTTGGGGCTCCAATGCCCTCTTCTGGGCACTTGCATACATGTGCATATGCCTGTACACACACACACACACACACACACACACACACACACACATGTATGCGCATACAATTTTAAATAAAGTATGAAGGAATTAAAGTTCTTCAAGGAGTTGAAGTTAATAAAGGTTCACTTGTAATCTATTGGTTTAGATTTTCCTAAATCCAGCATGGTGCCAAGACAGAACTCTATCGTGTATGAATCATGAAGCAACCCTCCATCAGACAGAAATATATTCAGTTGTAACTGAAGGAGAGGAAAATATAACCTATGAGGAGAGGCAGTTTAGGATAAGTGATTTTATTTCACAGAACAATAACAATAAAAAAAATCATTGAGTGTCTTCTCAAAGCTTCCTTTAGCATTTCTCAGTAGTTATTATTTAGAGGTCACTTAGAAAAAACAAGTGACAAAGTCCCCAAAATCTGATGCCAAAGAAAACCACTGATGTCACTACTAGTGGGGACAACTGAAGCCTTTACATAAAATACCATTACTATTTATACCTCTAAAAGTCCAGTAAACCACCCTCTAACCTCACTTGGCCATTTGAATGGTGTGTTATAATTATTCCATGTACAGGAGTGTTTTAAATGCTTTGATCATCACTCCTGATTGGAAGCTATAAAGTGCCCATTCATCTCCAGTGCCTCATCAAATTCAATCCTGATGATATTTTAAAGAATTTGCAGTTTTCCTAATATATATATATATAATATATATATTATTGTGTATATATGTATATATATTATTGTGTATATATGTATATACAACTGTAGATATATTATATCATATATATTACAGTTGGGGAAGGCTTGAACTTGGGTCATAACAAGCATAATTAGAAGGCACCAACAGCTGTTTGTTTTAAACATGTCAAAATGTTGAGTAAAGATGTCATGTGAGACTTTGAATTTTAACACGTGATATCTGATTTTTAATTTATAAGAACAGTGAGAGTGTCTACAAAATGGACAAACAAATCCACGTTTCAGCCATTATAGATACCATTGCCTTTATTGGTCGTGTGGCCAGAAACTAAATGAGGGATTCGACACACATTTAAAATAAACTTAACCTTTTTTTTTTTTTTTTTTTTTTTTTTTTGGTTTGTCGAGATAAGGTCTCTCTGTAGCTTTGGAGCCTGTCCTGAAACTTTTGAGTGACCGGTGCTTTTGTGGCGTTGGTTAACGGCAGCAGAGGCTATGACACTTCTGGCTCCCGTGGCTCTCACCCTTTCTCATCCTTTCTTTGTGCAGTACTTGGTGGGAGCAGTTGAAAACCCTCCCTGCTTAGCAGGCAGAAGCCCCTTTAAAAATCTACAGGTGTAGAGGTTTTAGGAACCATGATTAAGGAGTACAAATATGCAAATAAATTAATAACAGCCCAGGATAATTATTGTATACGTATGTGTGGTGATTTAAGCAAAGTTTAGATTTGTGAAACATTGAGTTAAAGACAACTGGACTTCAGAGAGAGAAGAAATGGCAATTGCATACTAGTTGTAGGCTCTCCAGCGCCGCCCTGTCTGACCGAGGACGAATAGAATATATCTGTCCTTAAACCAGTATCACAGAAGACCAAGATCAGAAACCAGTCAGTAAGCTTCTTGCTTGAGACCACACACATTAGGTTAGGATCCAGTTTCTCTGAAATGGAGCCGTGATGACTTTTCACTGTCGTTCCTCTGCCTCTAGTTTAAACTACCGAGGAGACTGGACCTTAGGCCGTGCAGGTTTTGCAGCGTGGATGTCATCTCTTCCAGGGTCCCGCCTTTTCTCTGCCCTTGCTCGCAAAGCGCACTCTGTTCTTGCTCTGGCTAAAAGCCTTCCTTTAGACACTGCTGGGGGGGAGATCCCGAGTGGTGGAGATTCAGAGAGAGCCAACCGATGTGCTTGGAGTTGGTTTGCCCCTGTAACACAGGAAGAATTGGCAGCTGTGAAGACCTGAGAGCGGGCAAAGCTATCAATACCACGGCGTTTTCGAGGAAGCTCTGAGAAACCGTGAGTGACAAGTGAGCTCAGGAAGAGAATTTTCATGTGTTTTCCTTTCAAGCACATGAGGTTTGTATGGATTTAACTTGTTCAATCGAAAAGCTTATAAAGAAAATGAGGTTTCAAGATCTATATTCTCTAGTGACTAATAACTCAGAGTGGCAACTGGGGTCTAAGTGGATGTGAGCAAGTCGGGTGGGGATTTAGTCCACCCCACCCCACCCCCAAAGGGAAGGTCTATATCAGCTGTTTGTTCAAATAACAGTTCAGCCTCGGAGTGTAATACAAGGTATTCGAGTAAAATAAAAAGTAAACCCCACTCAATGAAGCAGCCAGATCAGGAAAGGATGGCTCAGGATGGAACGTATTAAAAGCTGGTACAGAGGGCGCACCGCAGCTGGCCTCCCCCATCAGAAGCTGATATGATTTGGATGTGGCGCCTGTGTGCGCTTCCCTCCCCTTGCAAAGGCAAGGACTGGCAAGCATCATTCACTCCAGCTCACTTGTTAACTTTGGCGCTAAATAAAGGGGGAGGTGAGGAGGGATTCGAAAAAGGGAGGAGGGGCTTTTTAAATGAGTTTAGGGATTATCTGAGAGTTTCATAATCATTCTCTATAAGACCCTCAAAATAATTGGAAAGTGAAAGTTAGCTTTATTTGCTCACAAGAATATATGAAATTCAGCCTCACCTGCCTCTTTGTACTCCCAAGCAGGACGGATAAACAGCGCAGATGGAAATGATATTGTTTAACTAGTGACTATTCAACAGGGCGAAGCACAAAAAATCAAAATATAAATATGCATTGTATAAACAGAGAAATTTAGAAATCCATGTTAATTGTATCTAGTTAAAACTTAACAGCTCCGTGGTATATTAGCTTTCTGGGTTGTACTCTGTGCCTTTCTGTATTACCCTATTGACAGGCAGCTGGTGCCGTAATAAACCTGCTATTCCCAGATCTGCCAAGGGCTCAGAGAGAGATGAGTACAAGACAGCTATCTACCCGCTCACCATTGAACGTGTACCACTTCCTCCTGAACATGCAGATGGCATGGCGGCCCCAGATTTCATTTGAGTTAATCTAATCCCTCCACTGCTCCCACTAGAAAGGAGGGCATTAGCAGCCATATGTCAACCAGATTTGTCAGATTATTCATTACAATTAATTGCTGTTCTCACTTAAGGCCTTTAAGGCTGTGAATTGCTCTGAATTCTATTGCAAACACAAAATTATGAGTAAAAGACTTTAGTCCTGTCATTCAAATTTCACGCTGACCTTTATCCGCTTTTGGCTTTTCCATGGGTGCCGGGCTGAAAGCTTTCTAATTGGTGCTCCATTTCTTCCTCACTACAGGTAAGCTGTCGGCCTAGGCAATAAGTCTGACCAGAAAGACAAGAGGAAAAACTCTTAGGTCCCAGCAGACAGTATTTAACTGCCAACTAATAATACATTAGGAGGGTAATGAAACGAGCTAGATGTCATAATGACCCCGTATACTAATTAAGCCTCTAAATACTGCAGGTTTTTAAGACATTTTCTGTCTTAGAAAGGCTTATTTTTGGAACCAAATTTCTTTTTACATTGTTTCATTATTCAAACTCTTTTGTAAGTTATTACGGATGATCATTAGAAATTAACCAAATTAATACCCACACCTTTCTATCGAGGGCAAGTCTGACTTCGGGCTGCAGCGTGCTGGACTCCTTCATGCTTGTCGTTCTAATATATTCTTGGACCAAGGAAATTTTCAGCCTTCTCTGCTCTGCCAACCTTGTTGTTCAATTTATTTAGTTTCCTGCTAGTTGATAGCATCACCCGAAGTTAGAGCCGCATGGGTTTCCACTCTCCTCTGATTTTGCTCTGCGCAGTTCATTCCTCTGTTAAACTTAACCAAAGTAATAGTGAGATGGAATTAGTCCTGTTTGATTAGCTGATCATCAATCCCTTGATTGCCAAGGAGTGTCTATCACGGAGCTTATTAAGCCACAGTGGGGCTGCCTTGATTAAAACTTTGTTTGCAACTTCAGGCTAGTGATTTTTTTTTTCCCCTCCAGATATTCACAATCTTGACATGGTGGCTTTATAGAGATCTCCTAAGAAGAAGTTGGCTGTTGAAGCTTCTTGTATGATTTGTATTCTTCCATGCAAACCCTTGGCTTGGGAAACAGTTTTAGGTAACATCTTAAGTAGGGATGAGGTAGCAGTAAAGAAGTCAGTGTTGAATTGTGTGTGCCTGAGAGTCAGAAGAAATTCTCACCACTCAAGAGCTGGAAAAGTAGCATTTATAGAAAAAAAAAATGTTAGCTTGTTTATCAATCTAAAATAAAATGATACAGATAAAGGAGATATCTCAGATGATAAAATAATTATCACATAAACGTAAGAACCTAGTTAGATCTCCAGAACACATACAAACACATAGAAAAGCTAGGCACGGTGAAATACACTTGTCTTCCCAGCACCGGAGATGCAGAAGTAGGCAGGTGCCTGGGCCATGCTGGTCAGCCAGCCTAGCCTACTTGGCACATTCCTAGTCAAGAAGAAATCTTGCCTCAAGAGACAAGAGGGTTGGAGCCTGAGGTTGACCTCCAGCCTCCAGATAGACATTGATGCATCTGCACACCCATGAAGTCATGGACACACGCATACACACAAAATTCAAAATAAAATTAGAAGAGAAAATTCATGTTTCTATCTTTGTCCATTTGGTCTGCTTATAGTGAAATGCTGTAAACGGAGTAGATTAATAACGACACAGTGTACGTGTCCCAGATCAGGAGCGCAGGAAGTCCAATATCAAAGCTCTGGCAGACACTCTCTGGCAAGGCTCCCACCCTCCATTGTCTTGTTACTTTATGTTCATACAGTGGATAGGACCTGCTCTGTAAGAGGCTATTTCTAGTCCCAAAGACTTTGCCTTCTGCGCATAATCACCTGCCAAAGGCCCCCCCCACCTCTCAACGTCATCGCCTCAGAGACTTTGAGTTCAGTATAAGAAAGGGGGCTGCATAAGCAGTCAGCCTATTGTATCACTGTATCACAACTATTCATAAATTAATTAGGAAAACTTCAGGAGTTCCCTTGTGTTTGTACCTAGGCAGGTGTACACTGCTCTTCGAACATAAAGTAAGATTTTTCACACGGTAACAGCAGTCATCCAAGAGAAATCCGACCATGACCGTTGACCACTACAGCTAGAATTGATGCGTTTTCTGGCTTTTGATTATACATTAAGAAAAAAAGAGAAATTTCAACATATCTACTTCTGGTATACTGTTGCAGAATCAGTATAATACTTAGTGTTTAATGGATATATAACAAAAATTTTTGAATCATTAGAATAAGTAATCACATTGGCAAACTTAAAAGTGTCATACGCATTTTTGTCCAAATTTTAAAAAAAGTATCAGGTAGAGGTTGTGGGAAATTATGGTGTCAAATATCCTGTTAAATAGTTTGAAATTGACTTATCTTGATTTCTATGTATTTCTTCTCATCCTATTCTGTTCCTTTCAAAGATGCATCTGAGTGAAAGCAAAATTTTAGGGATCTGAACAAAATTCTTTCACCTAAGCGTACATTTCTCAAAACTGTACCAATTGCATTTTAGTTAGCTACAATAAAGATGTTGTAATATTTTGAATTTTTATATGACCTCCAATTGCTATAATAATAGGTATCAAATATGGTGGGATATTTAAGCATAGTAATTAGAGTTTCAGTTGCTTTAAATATATGTAAAGTTTATACATTTTCATTCTTCATTAAACTTTAGGAGATACTAAAGTTTTCTCCTAAACATAGTTCATCTTATTTAAGATCACTTTAAAGGAAAAAAATTATACTATTGAGAGTAGACAGATAATTTGTCACAACAAAAAAGTTTTTTTAAGTGGCTAAACCCAAAATGCAGACCCTTAGCTGGTGAGCACTAGTGTACATTTCTCAAAAATGTGCACCAGGATTTTAAAATGCAAATTATTTATAAAATATACTATCGAAAAAAGTATTTTGATCTAAAATATTCTAGAAATATATAGAAAATAGCAAAAGTAGATAATTTCTGCATATAACTACATATAAAATATTGGAACAACACACACACACGCACACACACACACACATTTTAGCAGAATTTTATTTTAAAGGTTTTAGTTTTCCTCAGTTTCCATGTATTCTCTAGA
This sequence comes from Microtus ochrogaster, assembly GCF_000317375.1. Lineage (NCBI taxonomy): Eukaryota > Metazoa > Chordata > Mammalia > Rodentia > Cricetidae > Microtus > Microtus ochrogaster. The sequence goes on along the minus strand of NC_022011.1, from coordinate 69,261,892 downwards.
AGTAATTTACTTTCCAGAGTATGAATTACTCCATTGGTGGGGGAAACGTGTGAAAAGCGGTAGAAACTGGGCATAATGTCACATGCTTACTATCCCAGAATTTTGAAGGTTACAGCAGAAGGACTAGGAGTTCGAGACCAGTATAGGATACATAGTGAGATCCTGATCTTTAAAACATTTTTAAAACTAAACATCTGGAGAAAATGTGGTTTGACATGCTTGGATGACCCACTGAATGTGGCTCTGGTATAGAAGACTGAGGAGCGGAGACACTGGGTTTATCTAGAGAATGACATGGACCATTATGTGCACTACTGTGTCCCTGAAGCACAGCCTGGGTTAAGGAGACACACAATGTAGCCTTGGACCATAAATTCAGAGGTGGACTTCTCCTCCTCAGAGTCATGCTGAGGGATGAAGTAGATTTGCATATTGAAGGGGCAGAGGTCAGAGCTCAGTCACCACTCATGAGGAGGAAACTCACATGGCCAGAGAAGTTTGGGTCAGGTTCTCTTTCTGGCTCCCTGTGAAGCTAATTGGAGGGAGGAGAATCATTAAGTTTTCTCCAAGAACTTCTAGGCATGCAGGCATGATAACTCATGCCTATAATTCCAGCACTAACACAAGAGGATTGCCACACATTCGGAACTATCCTGGGCCATGTAGTGGGCTCCAGGCCAACCTGGATTATAGTGAGGACTTATCTTGACTTTTTTTTTAATTAATAAAAATTCTCTTACCTAAGAATCACACTGAACAGAAGTTACCTGTCTGGGTGTACAGAACTCTAAGGGTGGGAGATTGAGAACGCTGTTTGCTTTAAGGACTTGGGGACAGGGAGGCCATCCGTGGGCAGAGACTGTTTGCAGACAGCAGTTAAAAGCTCTTATTATGCTTTGACAGAAAACGAAGGTCCTCAATCAGCTGCTCAAGTGAGCAGAGAGGAAAGGTGAGCCCAAGGGCAGAGTTCAGGAGAGTTCCTTATTTAAAAGGCCAGAGAAAAGAAAGAAAGCAGAGAAAATGTTTTAGCACAGCTAAGAATGTATTTCATGTAAAAAAATAAATAAATAAATAAAGCATAGAAACTGTTTTCAAAGAAAAACAGCCATCAGCCAGGCACTGATGTTCCTAAGGACTCAGGAAAGAGGTCTGCCTTTCGGCTTCCTCCAATCCTTGACAATTGCCTCCAAATGAATCTTAGAAGCTATGCTTGGGGCAGCTGTTAACCTTGCCTTCAAATTATCCTCAACACCTGGAAGATATCAGAGGACAAAATGTGTAGGGGAAAAAGTCAGTTCTTTCTGAGATTTACTTCACTGAGAAACATTGTATCTCAAACCTAGATAGACTTTCAAGGTCCTTAGCATGACCTTCTCATTAATAGACACAAAAATGAGGCAATCACCAGCTTATCTGTCAATTAATTTTACATTTGAAGAGAATTAGTACTGGGAATTTTGAATGCTCCCTACAGAGCGAATTGGTCATGTGTAAGGTGATGGAAAAGCCAAGTACCTGATCTGCTCATTATACACTGTATACTTGCGCTACTCAAAATCCTATAAATATGTACAATTACTGCCCACTGAAAAATTTTAAAATTTGGATAAATAAATTAGCCACATTGATCATTCACATGGTAATGACAAAACTTGCTTCTAGATTGCATCCCATTTAGATAAAAATTTGAAATGATATCTTTCCGTCCCTCAAATCTGTGTCATGTCTTGAGTCAGGCTTTGCAACACTGGCAGAAGATCTGGTCAATTTCTACTTCCCATGTAGATTAGATCCATGTATGTCTCTCTTAGTGCCATCTTTGAAGACTACGTTCTCTGGGATTGCGAATTGTAGGCTGGTTTTTCTTTGCTATATGTATAAAAACCACTTATGAGTGAGTACATATTATATTTGTCTTTCTGGATCTGAGTTACCTCACTCAATATGATGTTTTCTAGATCCATCCATTTGCCCACAAATTTCAAGAAGTTATTATTTTTTCCCTCTGTGTAGTATACCATTGTGTAAGTGTACCACATTATTCAATTGAGGAGTATTTTGTACCCTGCTTGCTACATTACTGAAAGTGTTTATGAGTTATAGAAGCTTCATGGTAGAATTTTGGGGGGTCACTTATGTAAACTATCCTATCATCAGCAAATAGTGAGTGTTTGACTTCTTTTCCAGTTTGTATTCCCTTGATCTCTTTTTGTTGTCTTATAGCTCTAGCTAGAACCTCAAGTACTATATTCAATAGATATAGAGAGAGTAGACAAGCTTGTCTTGTTCCTGATTTCAGTGGGATCGCTGTGATTTTCTCTCCATTTAATGTTAGCTGTTGACTTGCTGTATACAACTTTTATTATGTTTAGGTATGTTCCTTTTCTCCCTGCTCTCTCTAAGACCTTTATCGTGAAGGGATGTTGTATTTTGTCGAAGGCTTTTTCAGCATTTAATGAGACGATCATGCGGAGGTCTTTTTTTCCAGTTTGTTTATATGGCGTATTACATTGATAGATTTTTGTATGTTGAACCATCCCTTCATCTCTTGGATGAGGTCTGCTTGGTCTTGGTGGATGATTTTTCTGACGTGTTCTTGGATTAGCTTTGTCAGTATTTTATTGAGTATTTTTGAATCAATGAGTGAGTGAGACTAGTCTGTAATTCTCTTTCTTGGTAATGTCTTTGCGTGGCTTGGGTATCAGGGTAATTGTAGCCTAATAAAAAGAAGTGGGAAATATTGCTTCTGATTCTGATCTGTGGAACAATTTGAGGAGTGTTGGTATTAGTTCTTCTTAGAAAATCTTGTAGAATTCTGAGCTGAAACCATCTGGTCCTGGGTGTTGTTGTTGTCATTGTCATTGTTAGGAGATTTTGATGCTGTCTCTATTTCATTAGTAGTTATAGGTTTATTTAATTTTATTATCTGATCTTGATTTAATTTTGGTAAATGATATTTATCCAGAAAATTGTCCATTTCCTTTACATTTTCCAATTTTGTGGAGTACAGGCTTTTGAAATATATTTTGATGATTCTCTGGATTTCATCCATGTCTGTTGCTATGTCCCTTTTTGTGTTTCTGATTTTGTTAATTTGGATATTTTTTTCTGCCTTTTGGTTAGTTTGGATAAAAGTTTGTCTATTTTCTTGATTTTCTCGAAGAAGCAACTCTTTGTCTCATTGATTCTTTGTATTATTTTCTTTGTTCCTATTTTGTTGATTTCAGCTCTCAATTTGATTATTTCCTGACATCTAATCCTCCTGGGTGAGTTTGTTTCTTTTTGTTCTAGAGTTTTCAGGTGTTCTCATTAGTATGGCGTTTTTCCATCTCCTTTAATGTAGGCATTTAGTGGTATGAATTTTCCTCTTAGCACTGCCTTCAATATGTCCCATAAATTTACATGTGTTGTGTGCTCATTTCCATTGAATTTTAGGAAGTTTTCAATTTCCTTCTTTGTTTCTTCCTTGACCCATTGGTGATTCAGGTGAACAGTGTTTAATACCCATGTGTTTGTGAGCTTTCTGAAATTAGTGTTGCTGTTCAATTATAATTTTAAGCCATGGTGATCCAATAAGATATATGGTGTTATTCCATTTTTTTTATTTGTTGAGGTTTGCTTTATTACTTAGTATGTGATCAATTTTTGATAAGGTTTCATGAGTGCTAAGAAGAGGGTATATTCTTTTATGTTTGGGTGGAATGTTCTATGGATGTCTGTTAAGTCCATTGGACTCATAGCATCTTTTAGTTCCCTTATTTCTCTGTTACGTTTCTGTCTGACAGACCTGTCCAGTAATGAGAGTGGGGTGTTGAAGTTTTCCACTATTAATGTGTTGGGTTAACGTGTGATTTAAGTATTGGTAGTGTTTCTTTTACATATGACAGTGCCTTTGTATTTGGGGAATAGATGTTCAGTATTGAGACTTCTCCTTCTTCTATCCTTATTATTCTTAGGTTTGATCTTCTCCTGGTGTCCCATATTTCCCAGATATTTTGTGTTAAGCTTTTGTTAGATTTAGAATTTTCTTTGACTGATGAGTCTTTTGTTAGATTTAGCATTTTCTTTGACTGATGAGTCTATTTCTGCTATCGTATCTTCAATGTTTGAGATTCTCTCTTCCATCTCTTGTATTCTGCTGTTTCTGATTGTTTTCTCATATTCATTCCAGAATTCCCTTGGTTTGTGTTTTCTTTATTGTCTCTATTTCAGCTTCCAAGTCTTGAATTGTTTTTTTCACCTGTTTGATTACTTTTCCTTGGTTTTCTTTAAGGGATTTGTTGATTTCTTCTAATTTTTTGTTTGTCTTTTTCTTCTTTTCTTTGAGATAATTTTTCTTTAAGGACCTTAAATATTCTCCTAAAGTTATTTTTATGTCATTTTCTTCTGTTTCATCTATGTTGAGGTGTTCAAGTCTTGCTGTTGTAGATTTCACTAGTTTTTGTTGCTGTCATGATGCTCTTTGTGGTATTGAGTGTGTTCTTATCTTGTCTACCCATCTTTTCCTCTGATTAGTGTGGTTGGGGCCATGTCTCTGGGGAATCACTCTTCTAGTGATCTAGTGCCATTGGATTTAAGACTCAGATGGTTGATCTTCGTGGTAGAGTTGGGGCCATGGTTCTAGTCACCTCGGAGGTAAAAGGCATTTCCTGAGGTCACTCAGCCTTCTCAGAGTTTGCTATGTAATCCTGTAAGTCATTTGGGCCTGCTCCCACAGAGGTTGCTTGCTTGGGCCTGCTCCCATGCTGGCTGCTGGTTTGGGTCTGCTTTGGAGGAGGTTGCCAGCTCTGACCTGCTCCAGCAGAGGTCACTAACTCAGGCCTGGTCCTGCCAAGATGGCTCACTCAACCCTCCTCTGGTTGAGGTCATTGGCTTGGGCCTGCACCTGCAGAGGTCACTGTCCTGGGTCTGGTCCTGCAGAGGTTCCTGGCTCGTGGTCCAATGGAAGTCACTGACTCAGGCCTGCTCCAGTGGTTGTCACTGGCTCTGGCTTGCTTTGGCAGAGGTTGCTGGCTCAAGCCTGCACTGGCAGAGGTCACTGACTACGGCCTGCTCCCCTGATGTCCCTGGCTCTGGCCTTCTCCCTAGGAGGTTGCTCCCTTGTACCTGTTCCTGCAGAGGTCGCTGGCTCAGGCCTGTTCCCATGGATGTCCCTGCTTTGAGCCTGCTCCCACAGAGATTGCTGGCCTGGAGCTGGTCCACAAAGGTTGCTTGCTTAGGCCGGGTTCCGTGGAGGGGCTTGCCCTTCAAATTCTGTATGATCCCTCAAACGAAGATCAAACCTTGCTCCTACTATATTCTCAAAACTTTCAAAATTGTTAATATTAAAAGTAATGTTTGAAATTTAATAGTAACTCCAGTTTAAGAGAAATCAAGCAATAAAGAATGGTTCATTGCAGGAATCCCTCCATGTTTACTTCTCAGACTCCAAAGGGAACCAAAGTGATATTTATTTACTTGCAAACAGGTTCCTACTACATGTTCATTTCAGAGAGCTTTTGTCAAATGCATTATTATAATGAATAACTTTTCTAACCAGACAGAAATAAAATAAATAAAAATACCAAGAGAGGTTCTGGTCACTCACTCCCCTTCCGACCTAAAGGACTTCACCTCTGAGGAACAAGATTGTCTCTGTCCTCTCAAGAAACTTGAAGAGCAACATAATAACAACAGCAAAGAGTACTAAGTGGAAACAAAGCCTTTCATAACTTATTCTGTGTGTAGGTACTTCATCGTAGAAAAATCTACAAAGTAAGACAACGTGGTGATATTTTGTTTGTGCTTTAACAAATAAAGCTTACCTAAGGAGGGAGGAGCTAGCCACTTGTTAACCAAAGAGGTCTGGAGATTTGTACAGGCAGGAAGTGATACGGCTAGGCACAGAGAGGAATATAAAGCAGAAGGAGACAGGACTTCAGGCCTTTTCTTTGGCTGAGGAGTTAGCGAGATAAGAGTTGCTTGTGGCTTTCTCCTTTGTCTTTCTGGTCTCTCAGCATTTACCCAGAGTAAAAGCAATTAGAATTCATGCTCCAAGACAACAGAGTATTCATAGACATAAGATGAACTGCCACTTTGATGACAAAGTAGAGTTATTTCTGCTGAGAACCATAGAAGGCCTAGGCAAGGTAAGTTGTGAGGCTTTCTCTGGCCAACTCATCCTTCAGGTCCATTAGAAGAGACAGCAATAGCTGATTCACAGACGCTTGCATCTAGGGCTCAGAAGTTAACTTATTGTTCTCAGGTGTTAAAATTTGTAGAAACATAGAGTTTAGATGGTACGTTCCTTTTTCTTAAAGTACAAAATTGTTGCACGTGCCTGCGTGCACACACACACATACACACTCTTTAAAACTAGTTAATTCTAAAGGATACAGAAAACAGAGAAAACACCCTCCATGTTTTCATATCTCACTAAATCTCCATCTAACTAACTTTTGAGTTTTACTCCCTTGAGTTTTCAATGTTTGGAATCACTTCCTAACAGACTGAAACTTCAAAGTAACTGCTTGGTTCCATCTTTTCTATATATTGAACCAGTTAACTATCTTTTAGGAAATGATCTTCTTTTTCATATAATGATCTTCTTTTTCATATGATCTTCTTTTTCAACGTGATTACAAAACGCAGTTTCCTGTCACATCATTTGCTTAGTTCTTTGACTGTTCTTTGGTAATCATAAACTTCGATTATTTCTTTACCCATTCATTAAACTTAACCTTAATGCCTTGCTTCTAGACACTTCAAAAAACTAAGATTACAGAGACAAGGAGTACCTGAATTTGCTTTCAAAAGAAATAGGTGCAAAAGCCAAGAACCATGCTGACGGACTGGGAACTGGTATCCTTCAGTGTAACTAAGCATTTAGAACACATGGGTTTTTTTTTTTTTGTTATTATTGTTTTGTTTTGTTTTGCTTTCCATAGTGTTACCATCCCAGCAAGGGCTTCAATGTCTGATTTTGGTGCATTGTTATGTCCAGATAAAGCAAGAAGAAGATTCAGCTTTTACTGCTTAGTCGTTTATTTTCCTTTTTACGTGTGTCATTAAACTAATACCTCAGTGATAAGTTCTCTTTCTTCTACAGAGTCGGTTCCAGTCATTAACACACATGCTTCTTATCGAGGTTTATTTAGAAACTGCTCATCCAGGTCTGTGCACTTCAAAACCCTAACTAGAAAATCAAATTTCTGTAGCCAAGTAAGAGAGGTTCATTTCCTTGCCAATTAGTCTTCATTGCTTTAGCCAAGAAATGGTGGTTTTAGTACAATGCCTCCTAAACAAGAATTGGGACCCACTGATTTAGGAATATTTCTCATAGTGTCCTTTTGGGGCCACAGGTCTGGAGTTCCAGTTCCCATTGATTCCTCATCAGCCCTCTCGTCAAAAATTACACCTTGGAGCTTAAACCTAATATCACAGCCTCTAACTTTCTAGTGCTTAATCCATGTCTTTCCTTTATTTAAAGCATTATTGGGTTTGAATGAAATTTCTAGCACACAAAAGAATGAGTTATCTTTGCCTAGCTTGAAAGCTACCATTGAAGAGGAAAGAAACAGAACAGAAAGGCCTCATCCATCTCTTGAAAATGCCTGGTCTGGGGAGAACACTTGCTTTCTGTTTGTTTGACTCCATGGCCCACTCCTGGCTTCATCAAACTCGACTTCATAGACTTTGTGATCCACCCGAGTGCAGCCTGTCATGGTTTCCAATGACGGATATTATTAAATATACAAAATCATTTTACCAGATGATAAAAGAAGCTGCGGTGTCTAAAAATTTCATATATCCAACGTGTTGTATAAACAGCCTAAATCCCTATACATTTTATAACTTCAGCAGTCTAAAGGTTAAAGCCTGTCAGTTGAATTTCACGAATTCCGGGAAGAAATGAGGAAGTAGCCCCAACTCTTCATTGTGTACCAGTGATCAAACATCTCCTCATTACACTTCAATATTGTTGCCTGTAAAGGTCACCATTGCTGAACATAATCACACAAAATCAAAACTGCAAACTTTATATATCATGGAGGTAGTAAATAGCTTGGAGGTTTATTTCCTGGTGCCTGAACAACATTCTGAACCCATTTATAAATTTCTGGGAACCATGGCATGAACCAAACATATTTGCAGTGTGTAACAATAGCTTCAATTAAATCAATTCTTGTAAAGCTTTTTCAGTATTTTTTAAAAAAAGATGGAAAATATAACTTCCCTATAGACAAAACAAAAATCACACTGTCTTTTTTAAAATGGATTTCCCTTCTCTTCTCTTCCTCTAAAAATGGATGTGATAACTGTTTTTAAATTACCTTCAGGATAGAATATCCAAAAGCCTAACTCAGGGAGTCATGAAGTCATTTAGTAAAGGCTTGGTATGCCCAATAAATCACATATGTTCCTGCCTTCTCCCTCCATTGATTTTTCCGTGCAGTGTTTGGACAGCCTGCCACCTTCTAAGATCTATAGGCCCAAAGTTGAAGGCTGGCCTCGTTCACGCCAGCATCCACTGTTGCCTGCTGCAGTTCCAGCCAAAACACCTGCACTTACTTTTTTAAATTTGTACTTTTCAACCCTTTGTTCATTCTCTGCTCAAAGTCAAAATTATCTCTTGATCGTGTATTATGTCTCATTTCCACAGAAAGGCTTCAAATTCTCCACCACCAGCTTGTTCAGACAAAATTCTAGCTGTTCACATGGTTGACAAAGCCCAGAAGAAAATGACCTTTTATCCTGAACTTATTTGCATTGATCATGACAATGGCCATTGAAGCCTAAAGATCTGTGCTTGCACCCATTACCCAGTGCAGGTAAATCCTGTTCCCGGGCATGACACGACAGTTTCTCTTATCTTATTTTCTTTTCCAGAATGTTCTTCCTTAGGAAGCATGTGTCCACCCAAACAAGTTATTTCTTGCTCAGGCAGTGTCCTTCCACCCCCTTGCATTATTTGTATCATAGAACTCACAGGCTACAAACATGAATGAATTTTGAGGGTATATGCTAAGTGAGGTAAGTCTATCACAAAGGAACAGATACTACTCAGATCTCCAGTGGTCAAATCAAATAAATAGAAAGTAGAAAGTTGATTGCCAAGAACTAAGGGGAAATGTAGCATGATCGTGTTGAATGGACCTAGAGTTTCCGTTTTGCAGGATGGCAATGTCCTAGAGACCTACTATACATCAATGTGAATTTACTTAGCATAATGAACTGTTCGACCGAAAGCATTCAATGACAAGTTTTATGTTGCACATCTTTGATCACAATAAAGCAATAGCCATAAGCCAGAAGAGAGCTTTCTGGTCTTGTCCCCTGAACTTTATAGAGTAAATAAGAATACTTCATGATGTAACTGATGCCGATTATTTTTCTACACTGTTTCTGTTGACAAAACCTTTGTAACGCCAGAATGCACTGGTCACTCACAGTTTCTAATGGAAAACCATAAAATAAAAATTCCAAGAAAGTGCTGCACAAACATGAGCACCTGAGCTTGGATTTTTCTCTCCCTCCCATGTAAAAGGTGGTGTGTAGCCTGTGGTGCTAGTCCTGGAGAGGCAGAGCCCAGAGGGTCCTACGAGCTTGCTGACTAGCCAATCTAGTCTGACAACAGGCTCTTGGTCAGTGACTGTCAACCTTCCTAAGGCTGTGGACCCACAACCATAACATTATTTTCATTGCTACTTCATAACTGTAGGTTTGCTACTGTTAATAAATTGTAATGTAAATATCTGCGCTTCCTGACAGTCTTAGGCAGCCCCTGTGAAAGCGTTGTTTGACCCACAAAGGGTTCACTACCAGTTGGTTGAGAACCTCTGATCTAGGTTCAGTGAGACGCCCTGTTTCAAACAACGTAAGTGGCCAGTGCTTGAGGCAGAGACCTGAGGCTGACCTCTGACCTGCCCATGCATTGGCACACACACAGGAATATATATGTTATACATATCTTAAAATGTTCCTCACCCCTGCTCATATCCCCTGGCTTCACTGTGGAACTGGTGGATGTTTTCATGTGTGCATGTTGGACTGTCAATGGAAGAAATGGGAAGCATTATCTAGGGATTTCCAACAAACACCCTGCAATCTGTCATCAAAGAATTTCACCTTATGTGTCGCAAAGCATCTTCTCACTGATTTCATTTGTTCCTTAATATTGTGAAAATGGACATTAGAGAATAAAATTGTATCTATTCCTTTACTTAATAATTTCATACATATATGCAATGAAATAACTCCCTTTTCCCCCCCCTCCAAGTTTATCTGTTTACCCACTAATTCCCACCAGTGCTATCCATATGTATGCGGGTGTAGGGTCATATGCTGGATCATGGGCAAACATCAAGTGTCACAGCCCTAAAGGAAAACGATTCTCCTTTCCCCACCAGCTGTCTGTTTCAAAAGCTCCTCAATGAGAGGTAGGGTACTCTTTCCCATCCACGCTGGAATTTTGACTTGCTTGATCTCATTTGGATCGTTGACAAATATCCACAGCTGTTGTCAAGGTTTCTGTCCTGCCCAGTTCCCACAGTCGTTATATCCCAAAGAAATCACACAGCGGTCTACATTAACTATAAACTGATTGGCCCATTAGCGCAGGCTTCTTATTAACTCTTATAACTTATATTAGCCCATTATTCTTGTCTAAGCTAGCCACATGGCTTGGTACCTCTTTTCAGCGAGGAAGTCACATCTTGCTTCTTCGGTGGTAGGCTCACAAGTGCAGAAAGAGTTTCCTTCTTCCCAGAATACTCCTGTTCTCATTGACCTGCCCCCACCATCCTCCCACACCACACAGCCGCTATGAGTTTGTGAGTATGATAGCCATATTGTGTCTAGAAGACAGCACTTCAACACTCCCTCCATTTCTTCTTCCACAGTGATCCCTGACACTTAAGAGGATGGTTACTCCTTTCGTTATAACATTAGATGATCACCTGAGAGAAATCTAAGGCCCTATATACATGTATGAAATTGCCATGCAACTAATTATAGTCCTTTCATTAAAACATTAGATGATCCCTTGAGAAAAATCGAATGCACTGTACACATGTATAATATTGCCATGGAACAAATTTAATCAATTTTAAAAAGGAAAAAAAGAGAATTCTAAAAATACATTTCTGAGCACAGTCTGTCTCTCGTTTCCTGGTTCTTAGAGCATATGTGTGCTCACATGCAAGAACGTATCTTATTATTCTTCACGGATATAGACCTGTGCCTGTAACTACATTACTCCATTCTGAAGAACTTGGGCCCTCACCCTCTGTTGACCACACGTTATCAACAGTGAGCCAAGGATGAATCCTCTTTGACAGCAGAATTTCCCGGAACTCTCAGACTGACACACTTCTCACATATGGCTTTTGCTGTCTGTGTTACATCCTGGGCCTGTGCACATGGCGGCTTCGTGATCAGGCTGGCTGTAATTGTGGGAATGAGAGACTTTCACGTGAGGGCAGACGCGAGTTTCCTGTAACCTTTGACTTCTTTTCACGCACCAGATACGTTCAGCATAACAACGTAAAACTGGACCGTTACGCTTCCCGCAGCTGTTGAGCAGTATTTCAAGGCGTTATGTAGTTTTATGTGTCTTCTCTTATTTATGTTTGTTTGGGGAATTTGGAAAATGCTTTTTGATCTGCAATAAGACGGGTTTCTTTTATATTGCAAAATAATAAGACTACATGCTGCCTGAACTTCCTTAGCTTTGGTTCATTTTGTCCATTTTATTATCCCCAATGGTAGCCAATAAATATGCCAACATGCTCTCATGTGAAACTTGCCTGGCTTCTGAGGCATGACTCCCCGTCATTGGATAGAAATCTGAAAACAAATTTCTCCCTGAAAAGAAATGACAGATAGGTTTGCATATTTAAACCAGAAAGAAAATGGTAGCAACAATTTTCTTAAATGGCCCTATTCAAACACAGAACACTTTTTTCTACTTCAGAATTATTAAGAAAATGCAATCCATCTGGAAATATGAAAAGGAAGCACTGTGGGCTGAAGGAAAACATGGCTCCTGGGTAATCTCCCAGAGGCTAGAGCCCTGGACATTAGACTTCCATGGGTTTAAGTTACCAAAAGACATGGCAGCGTGGCATTAGTAATCACGCTAATGTTGCACTATCCAAAATAGGTCAGTTAGACGCTCAGTAATCACACTGTGTACATTTCAAGCCAGTCTATGACTAGCAGCTACCATATTGGACAGCAAAAAGGAAATTTTCCTCAACGCAGAAAGCTCAGCTGGACAGCACTACTCCGAAGCATCGTGTATACACCTTGCCATCACTTTTAGCCTTGAAAATGTGCTCCAGCGTCCAATTGCTAAATGCCATTTGTCTCAACCTGCACCTGTCCGGTCTTACGAAGAATTTTAAGAAATCTCTAATTTGAGATAAAGAACTCATATGAACCTGCCTTGTGAAATCCAGTTTGAGAATTCCATAACACTTTTATTTTTTGGAAAATGCCTAATAGTCATTTTAGACAATTGTTAGCCAATCTCATCTTTTTTTTTTTTTCTGAATTCTAATTACCCGAGGGAAAAAACAATAAATGTGTTTCCTTTAAATATCCAGAAGTTTGAGCCCTAAAAGATCTGGTACTAAGGAACTAAAATGTCTGCCATTCAATCCTTACCATGTCTTAATTATCTGAGAATTAACTCCCTTCCTTGGCCAGAAAATAATTCACCATTTTAAGACAAAGTGCAGAATGGCTTTCTTTCATAGATGAAGCAAGTGGACTTTTATTAGTCCTAAATAAAAATGTGGGGTGTGGGAAATTGTAGTTAATTGTAATGCAGGGACAATATAAAAGTCAAAAAAGAAATAAGATTTCCTCAAACCGTTACGGGAAAGCTGCAAATTTGTCACCGAAAGAGACATGCTTCTTCCTGCACACCTTCACAGCCAACTGTGACGTCCAACTGACTTCTCTGCTTGCTTCCACTCTAAGACTTGCAACAACATCTGACCAATCAGCTCTCACTGCCAGTTTGTCAGGGGGAATCCACGTGGACCCTGAAGTGATGAGTGTCTGTTTCAAACCTGTGTCAGTACGGAGTATTTGGGGCACGTTATTGGTCCTCTTAAAGTGTTTCTTTTCTTTCTTTTATTTGCTTTTATTTTCAACTTAGCATACAAATATTTGGTTTCATTGTGGTAGATTTTTAAAAAGGGTGTGTGTGTGTGCTTTGTTTTGTTTTTCTCTTCTGGGACTGCCTCCCGAAAGAGGAACAGATTCTGGCAAAACACTCAGGGCTTATCAGATGACTCTTTTTTTTATTGTTTCTATTGAGCTATAAGTGTTTTCCACTCTTCTCCCTTCCTTCCTTCCCTCTCCCCTTCTACCCTTCCCTGTGACCACCACACTCCCAGTTTACTCAGGATAGCTTGTCTTTTTCTCCTTTCTATGTAGATTCATGTGTGTCTCTCTTAGGGTCCTCTTTGTTGTCTAGGTTCTTTGAGGTTGTGGACCGTAAGCTGGTTTTTCTTTTCTTTATGTCTAAAAGTCACTTATGAGTGAGTGCATATTATATTTGTCTTTCTGGGTCTGGGTTACCTCACTCAGTTTAATGTTTTCTAGCTCCATCCATTAGTTTTGCTTCTCTTTCCTCCCTTCTCCTGCTCTGTCTCCCTTGTACATCCCAGCTTTCATGTCAATGATTGTCCCTTTGTTGTACCCACCCCACCCTGCTCCCTCAATACCTTTTGATCCTCTCCTGGCCTCCTACTTAGTCTTGTAGCCTATAGCCAGTTTTACATCCCTTTATCTACTTACACACAAGTGCTGAAGTTATGATCTAGGATTTATATAAAAACTCTTTCTCTGCTATCTGAGGGATAAATATTGAAATACACAGAGATATATAATATTCTCCCAAGCTATGAAATTGCCTTTCAGAGTTATTTAAAAACATAAAACATTAAGCAATAAATTATATATATACCCCTTACACGATTTCTATTATAATATCATGCATTTTAATTATTTAATAACCACTCTTTAAGAAAACTCAATTTCCATTTTGGCAAATAGCACACTAATATTTTGAAATTCCTGCTTCTGGTCTGCTTCCATGTCAGCAGTTTCCCCCCTTTTATTTTCTGGAAGTGAGTAGTAAATCAGTAACAAATAAAAATTTGGCCACCACCTGCCAGAATTTCCCTTGCGCAACACATAGATTCAAAAGAGATGAGAAAAATCAAGGCTAATAAGATTATCACCATACTTATTTATTTATTTTTTTTGTATATATGTATCTAAATCTGTGCCTTTCTTCACTGAGCAGAAGATTGTAATCATTGCCAAAGTCTCAGGTTTTTGCTTCTCTGCACAAAAGCGAAGTCAGTGGCGTGTGCAGTTGAATGCGTTCCAGACAGCAATGGCATAGCATTAGCATAACAGCGACAGCAAGGAGAAACACAGGCAAACAAAACCTCGCATACAAATGAAGGAAGAAAAGGGTTCTCCGTGGAAGGGAAAACTGTTTAAAACAGGTATCCATTATCATATGAGAACCTGAGTATTCAAAACCTCGAAGCTTTAGGAAATTGATAACTGGGAAATAAGGCTTCACCCATCTTTATGTCACACTGTGTAACTTTCTCGGCCTCTTCAGCATTCAACTGACCAAGGCTAAAATTCCTTTTTTTTTTAAGCAGTAAGAAAGGAACCCAAATGAAACACAGAATCAGTATTAAAAGCAAGTGTATAAAGCATAAACTTGTGTGTGTGTATCTATGCCTATCTCCACGTACACACACACACACACACACACACACACACACACACACACACACAAAAGTGGTTTCTCAGAGGCCAAGGCTGAGCTACTTGCTTTTCCTGTGGCAGCTGACTGAGTGGCCATCATTTCAAGATGAAAAAATCTTCTATCTTGTGGCTCTCCAATGTCCAGGAGTCTAATTGTCATCTGCACCCTGTAAGCAAAGAGTTTGAAGAGCAGGGGCGAGCCTTTGTAGGGGTCTGTGGACACTGGCACTTCTAGAAAGTAGGTATCACTCACGTTCCATTGGCAAGGATGAACTCACGTGTCCACACCCAGCTACAAGACAGGCTGGAAAATGTAGACAAGCATTTGTCTCCCAGAAGAGGAGGTGACAGATTTATGGTGAACAACTAACACTATATCTTATATCTGAGCTTTCAGTACCTTATCCTTATGGCAATTTCCTTCAGCATGGGAAGCTATATTTTTTCCAATGGAAGACACACTGCTAGGAAATCAAATATGAGTCATGCTACTTATAGATGCTTTAGAGCTGTCACAAGTCTTGACAATCTTCGTGATGGGAAGCTCCACGGCACTATCCTGTAGACTTGTAAATATTGCAAGTTTGACTGTATATATGTGAATATGATTTAACAGATTACACAGAAAAAGATCTATTGCATTCATAAACACTGACGATTCTTAAATATCATTTATACAGGATCCTTTTCCTGAATACTATTAAAGAAGGGACTGGAATTTGTTTTTGAAATTCGTTTCTGAGTTATTTGTCTGTATTTCCAACAAATAAACAAAGACTAGGAAAATATCCCTCATGTCACACGAAAACCATAAAAGAAAGCTTTTCTTCAAATGTCATTTGGCGTTTATGATGGGACTTTAACCTGAAATTAGAAATTAGTAATATTTTCTCGGTGTGAGCATGACCCACTTTAATCAACCATAAAAGAAATGTTTATGAAGTCAGAATGCTTTTATTCTAGTGCATTCCCCTTCAGCTAATTAGACTTTATTTCTGAATCCATGACGTGAGCTCTGAACATTCTAAACTATTCATAAAATATATTTAAAGAACAGATTGAGGTTTCATTATTTATAACTCAGTCAAGATACCCAACTGGCTAAATTGTAAACCTGCTGATCCAGTAGCTCTTCTTACCACTCTTCAAGTTGCTGCTACTAGTTTCTAATTTATGTGCAAATTGAATTTGCCTAATGCTTATCGTAAGCTTTTTTTTCTCCTCTGCCCCCTTTAGCAATTTCTATCAGTATGGCTTAAAGCACCTTTCTCTGGCATCTTACAAAGAGATGGTTCACCAAATAGATTTGTTCATTTTCTTATGTTTTATGTTACTCTTCGGATACCCCACCTAGAGACTGGAAACACTCCCTCTTACCATGAACTAGTCATGGGGAAGGAAAGATTCCAATGTGCTAACCAGGTTTAACTCATAGAGGACAATGAATTTGACAAACCACGACTTCAGGGTTCCACTTGCCCTATTAGTTCCAACTTTCTCGGTGTAGCAATCTGTCTCACGGCATCCACTTACATTCTCTAGCAGGAATATAAATAATTTTCTAGGATGGAGTTGCCTGATTTCTTTATGTCTGCATGATTTCTCCTTTTTTTTCTTGCGTGCATTTGTGAGTGTGTGTGTGTGTGTGTGTGTGTGTGTGTGTGTGTGTGTGATGTGCAGCAACGCACACATGTACAGAGACCAGGGGTAGTTGCCTGACTTCCTGCCTATCACTACTTCCGCCCTGTCTCCACCCGCCTCTGGACAGTTACCTTTGCTTTTCTATGAAGGTGGGGACTGAACTCGGGCAGGTCCTTGTGCTCCCACAACAGATGTTCTTCCCACTGAGGAATCTCTGCAGCTCGTAGTTTGGTAATAGAAACTCAGTGTCACTATGTAGCCGAGGCTGACCTCAAGCTAACAGCACTGTTGTTCCAGCGTCCCCAGTGTGGTCATTACAGATGGCACCATTGTACCTACCTCTGTGCTTTTTATTCTTGCTAGTATCTATTACCTTAGGTCTTGGGAATCAAAGAAAAATAAGGCATTCTAGAAGAGTGGCCAGTTCAGCAGGCAAAGCAGAAGCATAAACACTCTTCTAGCAGCCTCTCTGTGTCTTCAGAATCTTGTGAAACACTACAGTCATAGATGGGATACTTAAAATGATGGAAAGCCTCAAAACATGTCACAAATCTTTTCCAAGGTGTCACTTATACTGAATAACAATTTTGCAGGACTGTAGGCGAGTTTTAATTGTATTTGCTTGGCAACTATTGAATTCTGTTGGTGTTTAAATAGACTACCCTGACCATATTCTCTTACATATTCACTAAGAAATTCTAACAGGAATTCCAGTAAACATAGAAGTCATTTGTGGGCCTGGGCCACCCACCTAACGGAGAAATGAACCTTAGATAGTGCTGAGCACCGAGAGTGTATGTTTGTTCTAGTCCAGTCATTGTGAATTTCAGGCCTGCTTTTGTGATTATTGTTTAACCTGCTCTAATTCAACTTCCCAACTTCTCCCCCTTACACCTTTGCTTTCATATCATCCCTGTTCAAGCCACCCCAAGCAGCTAGAGTGGGGAAAAGGCTAAACAGCAGGCTTAAAAGGAAAGGCTGTCCTCACCTGGTCACTGAGACCCTTCTTGAAAGAGCTGTACACACACCGCCTCAGCCTAAGCCTCCTGAGCAACTGTCTGGTTCATACAGTTCCCAGATCCTCCAGTCGGTGGAAGGGGCACGCCTTTCTTCCATTCTCTGTCTTATACCGGGATAGGCAGAAGACGCCTAGAAGCACAGCTTCTGTCCCTAGTTGTGGTACCGTGACCATCCTTAAACTCTACGCTCTGCTGTCCTACATCAGTCCTGTGTAGGGTTGCGAGGCTACCATGGTGAACTCCAGACAGTATCAGCTTTAAGTGAGGTTGATATTTTTGTTCTTCTTTGGTTTACTAGTGACAAGAGGTCACCTATAAGGACAAGGAGTTGTCTGAGGGACAGAAGTCAGTGCAGCTTGAATAAACACACCGAGTCAGAGCACCACTCTGTGCCTTTTCTCATATATTCAGCCAGGTGAGGTTATTTTATCATATAAATTATGCAAATTCACTCTAAAAACTCACATCCAACAAAACGGCATGCTTCCCTCTGTGACCAAGATCAAGAGTCCCAGCCACCACTTCTGTTCAACAACATATTAGCTATCTTACGTCATAAAATAAGAAAGGGAAACAAAACCTGTAAACATTGGAATGCTAAATAAAACTGTCTTTGCGGGTGATGTGACAGAATAAACAACAAAGAAATAAAAACTCTCTTGGAACCAATACTCCATTGATACAAGGTTGTAGAATACAAGGCTAATAATATGCAAAAGTCAGTTACTTCCTTATGTATTAGTGATAAACATTTGGAAGAAAACTGAAAGTAAAACACACCAACATTTACATTAATACTCTCCAAGTGAAATATGTAGTTATAAATTATAACCATAACAAAACATGGTCCACACTCTTATTACATAAACCTCACACTCTGGTGGGGAAAAATTCAAATAGCTAAATAAGTAGAAAGATGTTCGTAGATAAGAAGGTTCAAAGTCATTAAAGTCAAAGATTTCTAACTCAACATTTAGATTCAGTGTAATTACAAAGTTCCACACTATTATTAAATGAATATTGACGAACTTTTTTACATTTTATATCGAAAGGCAAAGGATACAGAATTACTGGAATAAGAAACTGCAGTCCAAGTAGTTGACACTACCCAACTCCAAAGCTTCCTATAGAACTACTGTACCCAAGAAGATGAAAAATAGGCAAATAACAGGTTAGTGGAACAGAATGGAGAACCCAGGGGAAAAATACATCTATATGCACACAAATGTCAGTGACTCTTTGGTAAAGGAACAGTCAGTAGAAAAAGACTTGTTTCTTCAACAAGGTGTACTGGACGTCTGCATTCAAGAACCTGCATCTGGACAGGACTATTAGCGCTCTCACAAAGCATGACTCCACCCCAACTGCAAAACCAAAGGAAAATGAAATCCAAAGCAGGAAAATGTCTAGATGACAGAAATAGGAGGAAATCCAAGTGACCTTGAGTTTGACAATGACATTTCAGAAATAACACCAAAGGCACGGTGCCTAGGAGAGAGAAGATTGATTAGTTGGACTTCACTAAAATTAAAAACTTCAGCTTTGCCAAAGACTTGTTTAAAGATTGAAAAGACATGCCACAGACCGGGAGAAAATTCTTGCAAAACACATATCTGATAAAGGACTTAGAATCAAAATATCCAGAGAACGCTTAAAACTCAACAATAAGCAAACAATCCAATTAAAAAATGGGCAAAGGATCTGAACAGACACCTCATCAAAGATCTACAGATGGTAAATAAGCATATGAAAATATGTTCAACAGCACATATCAGTACAAAGCTGCAAATTAAAACAACAATAAGATGCTACTACATGTATTTTTAAATGTACAAGGACTTATTTTAATCAGATATGTTAAGAGACACGAGCATGGAAATGACTACCACAAAAAAAAAAAGGCAGTTTTTATACTCTCAGATCCTAGAAGCAGGAGGCACATGGTACGCTATGCCTGGCCACATGGGGGACACCAGGTCAGCAAGGAGAAGAGGGAACAAGGAATACACATGCAGAAACACTGCTTGTGGCCTCAGCACAAAGAAACAGACACTTTAAGGCAGACAGGTTTAGAACTGACATATAGAGAACAACTCTAGTAGGCTCTGGGGAACAGAAGCTGGCCTGAGTTAGCTCATACCTGGCATTGGGTGGCTTGGGGCACAGGAATATTGACATTCAATGAGAGCACTCTATAAAGAAAGTGTTCAAAAGTCAGGCCGAGGTGGGTTGTTTTCTGTTGAGTTCAAGGCCAGCCTGGTGTACAGAGCAAGTTACAGGACAGCCAGGGTTACCCAGAGAAACCCTGTCTCAAAAGAGAGGGGGGCAGGGAGGGAGGGAGCAAAGGAGAAAGGGAGCGAGAGAGGGAGGAGAGGAGGAAGGGCTCATTCTGCTGCTGGTTGTCTTTAGGTGTTAGCCAGCTTTTGAATGAGTACTCTTCCTAAGCAGCAAGGGCCTGAATATCAAAACAAATGTAAATTACAGAAAAGGGAAAGGAAAATTGGTCTAAGACACATATAAGAATAACCACTGTCAGCCGGGCGGTGGTGGCGCACGCCTTTAATCCCAGCACTCGGGAGGCAGAGGCAGGCGGATCTCTGTGAGTTCGAGACCAGCCTGGTCTACAGAGCTAGTTCCAGGACAGGCTCCAAAGCCACAGAGAAACCCTGTCTCGAAAAACCAAAAACCAAAAAACAAAACAAAACAAAACAAAAAAAAAAATAACCACTGTCAATGCTGGCAAGAATGTGGTACAAGATTAGTTCATTTGTTGGAGGACCACAAAGGTTTACAGGCACTTTGGATGAGAGTGTGACCGTTTGAAAAGCCGAACATAGGTTCTTCCTATTGACGTTAATGAATTGAATGTTTATGTGCATACAATGGCTTGCACAAGAATATCTACAGGACAATGTTTGTCAAAAGTTTGAAACAAACAAGATGCCTTTCAAAGACTAACTTGATAAAATAAATTGTGAAACAGTGATAAAGTGGAATATCATTATTTATTGGTAAGAGACATGCTATGGGGCCACAAAAATATAGAGAAATCCTTAAAATGTATTTTTCTAAGTGACAGAAGCTATTCTGGAAAGGCTACTTCGTATATGATTGCACTCTATGACATTTGAAAATGGCAAAACTATAGAGACGGCTAATAATTAGTGATTGCCAGAGATTTGGAGGCGGAGAGGAAAGGAATAAATAAGTAGAACTTACAGTATCTCTAATGCAGTGAAGTTAGTAAATTCTCAATAGCATGATAATTATACATATTCTTTGTATTTGTCAAAATGAATGTAATTGTACAAAGTGAAGAGTAAATCCTGATATAAATAATGATCTTCAGTTAACAATAGTTTATCAATGTAGATTCAATAAATATAATAAACACACCACATTAATACTATATATCAATAATGAGGAAAACTATATAAGTCCACTATACTTTCCTTTTTCCTTCATAATTTTTTATAGGGGAAGGTTCAAGACAGGGCTTCTCTGTGCATCCCTTTCTGACATGGAACTTGCTCTATAGACCATGCTGGCCTCAAACTCAGAGATCTGCCTGCCTCTGCCTCTGGAATACTAGGATTAAAAGTGTGTGCCACCGTGCCCCGCCACTTGATGTTTTTAATCAACCCCAGTCCACCATATATCATGTAGTCAGGTTTTCCAGTTTACTGCAAGAGTCATCATATCCAAGTGCAATAGATGAGCCTAGCCCTGGGAAAACCACCTTCTTGACCATAGTATCTCTGCCAACAGGTAAGTATCCCCTTATGCTCGCTGGATGATTTTTTTTTATACTTAGCATTGCTCAGAGCTGGATACCATGGCATGTACCTGTAGTTCTAGGTATTCTGAAGGCATCCAGCACCCCAAGACTAGTCTGGGCAACATACAAAGACACCATCAAAAGAAGAGAAAAGAAGTGTTTTAATAACACCAAAGAAGCATTACCTAGAAGACATTTACATTTCAAAGAGCTGACAGAAAGTACATATTCCAAATAGTCAGGAAACAATATCAAATTAATAAGGATAAACAAGAAACACAAAGAAAAGAATCCCAAAAGGTCATAGATTGAGTTCAACTGCAGTACTCAAAACAAAACAGACTTTGTTTTCATTGCTCAGACTGTACAGATTAGATGATGTCAAGGGCAGGACATCGTCGAGTAGTCATTTGGATTTGAGCGTTGTGAGATGTGGTTTATCGCAGCTTCTGTGCATCATTCAACACATCAACTCCATCCCTTGAAGACACCCAAGAGAAATGCTTGAACAGGTACAAAATGAGAAGCACACAAAAGGTTTTGTGACAACATAGAGTTGGCGATATCGAAAATAAGGAATTAGCTAAGAATACCGAATAAAATATGTACAGTGTAATATAACAAAGGGTTGTCACTAAGTAAAGAGCTCATTCATTCATATTATAAATATGAAGAAACCCCAGAATAAGGCTGAATGGAAAAAAAAACTATAAATGTATTTTTGAAAAGGCAAGCGTTTAAGATGCAATTACCTGGTAAAACATGGATACAAATGATAAATAACAGGTTTGGTGAAGCAGATTCCTCTAAGATGAAAGAGAAAGGGGGTTGACAGGCATTCTAAAAAGACATATTTACTTGTTAAGAGGAAACTAGAGAGCGCACTGGGAAACTCGAAGCTGACTAGAAGTGGACTGTTTTGCTCCCTGGTTGTATGCTTTCCTGTGCATTTGATGTACTTCACTTTAATTAGTCATCAGATAACAACTCAGCTCCTCGTTGTTTATCTTAGAGATGATGAGGAGACAGCAAGTGAAGGACGTTCGTTGGGACAGTACGCCCATAATAATATAATGAGCCCAGTGGGCTGCGCTCAGGAGACAGTGATGAGCGCTCTGCTGTCACAAACACATGGCAGAAGCAATGTTCCCTAAAATTAGCAGCAGTGACAGGGTCAGAAACCCTTACACCCTAACTGTCCCCAGCAGGGAAAGCTGTCCCAAATCACTACTTGTGATGTTCTGATGGGATTGGGGGGCCTTCTCCCTATAAGGACTCCCCCTGTTCTCAGAAAACACTGTCAACTGAGCCTTCACTACTAACAAAGCCCAAGAGGAGCCAGAAGGCTTTGTCTTCGCCCACATGTCCAACACGGATGAAGCTCCTCTGATGTTAAATAGGCTCGCGGGCTGCACATTTGTACTGCGCTGGGAGGGAAGGAAGCGGAGGGTACTGTCTGTAATTATGAAGGGAGTGAGGGTGTTGTGATGGGGACAGCTTGGGACAAAATAAACTGATTGAGGAAGCAAACAGATACTTGACACGGCTTAGGGTAGAAAGATTAAGATTTAGAGGGTATTTGGCTTCTCTCCAAAGAAATAACCCATTTGTGTCTAAAGGGGAGGGAAGGATGTCTTGGAGATCAATAGAAAATGAGGCAAGAGCGAGAACTTGCAGAAAGAGCAGGCTTCTGAATTGACCTACATGAGGATCACAGAACAAAGTTTCGCTAAATGTGGGGAAGCCTGAAGTGGAATCCTGACTTCATTACTACATGGGGTAATTCAGTCATTGCATCTCTAAAGGGAGGACTGGAACTAGATGGATCAGTGTCTCTTGTGTGTGGTCCTTAACACTTGCACTGGAATGATATAGGAAGAGTCAGAACACATAGCAGACTACGCTATACAAGCCAGAGTGAAAAGATGCATTTAACATCTTCTCTGTAAACCTAAGTGTTCAGTTTAAAACCCAATACTGAGAATATCAAATCTTTTTCTGTTTTACATTATTTTAGTGTGTGTGTGTGTGTGTGTGTGTGGTATGTATGTGTGTCTGTCTGTCTGCTCCTCTGTGTGCATACCCCATGCAAAAGATGACATCAGATCCCCAGAAGCTAGAGTTTCTACAGTTATGAGCTGCCGTGTAGCTGCTCATGGGTCCTGTGTGAGAGCAGTAAACATTCTCTTCAGACACATATACAAAGATTAAAATGCCTTGGCTCGGGCAGTCTTTGGTGATTGAACTTGACTCTTTCTGACAATCATTCTAGACTTAATGACATTTTCCGAAATGTGTAAGAGAATGAGAAGAGTAATTTATTTCCTTCAGATTTCGATGTAATTTTCTAAAGAATGTAATATGGTCTCTTCTTTGAGTAAAAATCTGTCCTTTTTTCCTGCTATATAGAAAGCTCTCTAAATGTTGATGGAGATGAGGACAAATGAATATTTTGGAAACGTGACCATTTAGTTTCCTGGAGAGGAACAAGATGGGGGTCCTGATAATAACTCTTGGAAAAGGGAAGGTAGGATTTTCGTAGAAATACCTAGCATTTACATCTTCCATGTGCTCCGTCCTTGTTCATCTGCAATATTGCACTTTTGATTCTGGTTCGGTTTCTATAAATTTGCTTTCTATTCCTTTTCTCTCTTCAAATATTTGCTGAATCCTCTAAATACCAGGACTTTTGCTTCTTGCATGGGATGCTAAGACTATAAAACACACCACTCCTGTCTCCAAGAACTCATGAGTTGGGGGCACATATAGTATATTGTATAGTAGCACTGTGGAGTTTGTAGACAGATATGAACAAAGTGACAATATCACAGAAAAGAAGCCACTTGCTTCATTTGGAGGAGTCAAGAGTCTTTCCGCCACCTAGGTTCTGCTGGACATGAGACAAGCTAAAGGAAGAAGATAAACAGAGAAGTCAAGGCTCATGAACAATATCCAGGAAGCACAGAGGCCTAAGAAAACACAAGAAGATTCCTAGCGGCACTTTCTGATTGGGAAATGATGCTTTGTTCCTTGGTTTACGGAGAAAGTGGAATGTGAGTTTAGATAGTAAATCTGTACTCAAATTAGAAAGATTGTACAGGCTGGGGATGTAGCTGGGTTGTATAAACAAGGTCCCTAGGTTTAATGACCAGTGCCAGTATCTTCAAAGGGAAAAAGAAAGGGCTAGAAAGGTTTGAAAGTGCTAAAGGTTACCATGATTTTTAATTGAGTGCGATGGCACTGGTGTGAAGTGCTGGTAATATGCCCCTCCCTTTAAAAAAGAACACTCTCTGGAACAAACAGGAAAAGCAAAGAGAAGGATGGAAACACAAAGTCAATGGTAAGTCAGTCATGCGGCCAGTAGAGGAATCCAGGTGTCACTAGCTTCAGGAAATGAGCGGCTGCAGTGATGGGAAGAGAGTTAGAGGCTTTTCCAGAAGCAGAACTCAGAGGGACTTAGAATCAGTCATCGGTAAGGGAAGAAGAGGAAGAGCTAGAGACTGTTAAAGATGTATCTGCTGCTTCTAGGTTTGTTGGTAAACGGGGCGAAAACACAGCTCAGGTAAGATGGGGCAGCAGCATGCGGTGGTTGAACAAGTGTGAGTGCTGGGATGACCCAGGGATCTGCAGAGCATGAAGCTGTGGACATGGCCATCGAGACTTGGAGATAGATGCATAGAATTAATACCTGACATCTTCGTGATGCATAGCACCATCATTGGGAAGTCAAAATGCGATGGATAACCAGAAAGAAGCTAGAGACTTAAGGATATCTGTATACATCCCATATTTCCTAGTGCTAGTCATGCTGATGGATACATTATGTTGGGACAAGAGAGGAAAAAGTACATCTAGTGACCATGGCTCAAAGCTCTGTAGTGATAACTGCACAGAAAAGACATCTACTGAATCACCAGTTCTTTCTTCCTTTTTTCTTTCTTTTTTTTTTCTTGATTATTTGGGATCTCACATCATGTGTCCTGATCATGCTCACCTCCTAGTCTTCCCACGTCCACCCCATTTCCCTCGTGACTTCCCCACTCTCACCCTGAATAATTCCATTTTGTGTGGTACATATGTTCACTGGAGCATGGTCACATACCTAGTGATCAATGCCCCCAAAGGAGAATGAGTCTTTCTCTTCCTAAAACCACTCCCAGAAGCCATCCACTGAGGAGAGCTGGTGGCATATGCCTATAATCCCAGCACCAGGGATTCTAGGGCAGACGCACAGCTGGTGCGGCACAATTGTCTGTATTCTGTCAATCATGTTTTAAATAAACGCTGGTTGGCCAGGCAGGACGTATAGGCGGGCCAACCAGACAGGAAGTATAGACGGGGCAATGAGAACAGGAGAATTCTAGAAAGGAGGAAGCCTATTTCTCCAAATCCTGTGCAGATCGCAGAAGAAGCAAGATGTGACCTTCCCCTCTGAGAAAGGTACCAAGCCATGTGGCTAACATAGATAAGAATAATGGGTTAATGTAAGTTACAAAAGTTAATAAGAAGCCTGAGCTAATGGGCCAATCAGTTTATCATTAATATAGACTCTCTGAGTGATTTTCTCTGGGACTAAATGGCTGAGGGACCGGGTAGGACAGAAACCCCAACAAGCAACCCAGCCCTCATGTTACACACAGCAAGTGTGAAGCTGGCATGGGCTACATCAACAGATACCTTGTTTAGAAAGTTTTAAACAAAAACCAGAGTGAGAACAAATAGAAAGTAAGGAAGTCTTGGGCTGGCATTGCAAATTATGAAAATGGCAGGAGCCACACAATGAAAAGGGAAACAACCTCTAAGATGAGAACAGTCCAGTTCTGCCACACATGAGGAAACCGGAACCTTAGGCTACTATCTCTACACCACATGCTACTGGATTAGTCCAACCAGGAAAATCAGTTGGGCAACAGACTCTTCCCAGAAGACCCAGAGGCTTCTACAAAGAAATGGCCATCTCATCATCTTGATTTTGTATTGTAAATTATGGAAATGAAACCCAACTAGACAATACTTTGTATAGATTTCTGAACTATAAAACTGGAAGATAACACATACGATTTATGTTAGACAACTAACTTGTGACATTTTGCTGTGGCAGCAATAGAAAACTAAGGGAAATATGAAAGACCATTTTACTGGGAACAAAACTGGCACCTTATTCTCCTGTGAAAATGTTTTTCTATTCACCCCGCCTTTGAATCACTTAGTTCAGAAAACCCAAGGAGCAGCCAACAGACTAGAGAAATGACCATGTGTTGTTAAAGTAAGTGAGAAAACAATAAATGAGAAAAAATAGCTTACTATGGAAAAATTGGGTATGATGTCACATTCCAAATAATTTTCATTTTAATAGATTCAGAAAACCTAAAGGTCCTTAGGGAAAAAAAAAAAACAATGCATTTTCTTATGAGGAGTGTATGAAATAAAATGCTACCATAAAATTCAAACTACAATCAAGAACCCCTAAGACTACAGAGTTGTTGGACAGACAGGACGGACTCTCTAGCTCCCCCAAATGTCACCAGCTGTGGTCTTATGTATTTGTGGTTATTGTACAGCATGGAAGTGAAAGTTGCCCCATGTCTTGATAAGATTTTTATGAATACTTTGTAAACATGGGTGATCACTGACTATAGCCTATTTAAAACATGAAATATTCTTATCTACCACAAGTCTTGCTTAAACCACAGTGCTAGCTCCCTTCTGAACATCACAAACACAGGGACTCTCTTGCCAGAGCCTTTCTTTCTGGTACATTGCATGCACGTGTTGTAAGCCCAAGTCACTGATGTCAAAACACAGATCGAATGTTTCCTAAAAGATGACCAGTCCATTTTAAGACCTATCTAGAAAGAGAGAAAGGGCTGTCTTCACAAGTTCTAGTCTTTAGTGATGATGAGGAAATATGCTCAGAAATAAATAGCTTCATTCAAAATAGACCTTAAGAACAGCAGATTGATCCATGAGTTTTAAATGGGTTTTCAACAGCAGCTGACAGTGGCATCCTGTGGAGCTCAAAGGATGCTCTTGTCTTACTTGAAACCGGCCTTTCAAACACAGCCATCATTTAGAGGACTCCAGAAAGCCCATCTCTTTCTCCCCATTTGTTTGACTCCATCTTCTCCTTCAAATTCCCCTATGTACTTAATCAACTCAGCAAAATGCAGTCTAATCATCCAGATAAATTTCTTATATTTAGACAAACATTTATTGTATGACTGAACACACTACAAGCATTTACTAAGCTTCCTAGCTTCCTGAAAGTACCAAATGTCATAATAATAAATTATAAATACATCTTTTCCTTTTGGATCATTTTAATTTAGACTATTGCATCTTCCCACTGCAGGCAAGAAGTGCCTCAAAGAATGAATATCACACTTCACTGCAATTGCCTATTTTTTCACTTCAGTGTAAATAATTGAATAAGCTTCTATTGACTACTCACTAACATGTACCAGGTTCTGAACTTGGCACTGGGAATAAACAGATTAATAAAATGTATTCCTTGCTCAAAAAAAGTTTATAATCTACTTAATAAATAATTTCATATACACACTAATAAACTGATGCCTACTCAAAACTATTTCTTCAAGAAAGACTAAATTCACTGTGGTCTAAAAATGGGAAAATTCTCAATAAATTATGACCTAGCCCTTTCCCCTACTCTCAATTTTTTTAATCATCTATTATTTATCAATGGATCTCTGAAGATGAACTAAATGTTGCTGTGTTCTTAAAAGCAATCATATTTCTTGGAATTGAAATGTCCAAGGCCCTGACCATTGTAATAATTAAACATTTCTTGTAGAGCACATAAAACTTCAACACCATTTCCACAAGGTCAAAATAAGTACCAGTAGATATGACTAGGCTAAGTGGAGCTAAATTTAAAAGTAGAGTAGTGTCTACTAAACTAAATATGTTTGAAAAATATTCCTCATAACTGCACATAAGTGTGTTCTCATATGAGTATTTTTAGTGTGTTGGTTATTCAAAGGGGGGAAAGTGTCTCCTCTCTCTCTCTCTCTCTCTCTCTCTCTCTCTCTCTCTCTCTCTTTCTCTCTCTTTCTGAGTATGAAATTCCTTGTTTCTGAGAAGAAGCAAAGGAAATGTCCTTCATAATTATGATCATTGTTTCTCCAGAAAATACTGCAAATCATCAAAATTCCTTTCTTTTATGTTACCAAAGTTTTATAAGACTAGAGTTTTGTGGTTCATGCTTTTACATAATTATTGCTGCATTTGCCCTAACCTAATAAAGGACTTCATTTCAATAAAACACTAAGCAGACCATATATGATTGTTAGGTTCCATATCAATTGTCCCTCATTAATGTTGCAGAAAAGCGATTAGCATTTTGAGGCAAACAAGGTGTACTTAGTTAGTGGGACATGACCCTGCTGTCACTAAATTATATCTATGATTAATGATCTTCTCCAGTTTAAAGTTTGAATCACAATAAATAGATTACAAATGAACACGGAGGGGGGGTATAGAGGAATAAAGGAAAGATGCACCTTAAGACTTAAATCATACATGCTATTGTTCAATATTGAATTCAGCTCATGGTACAATTGACCTCAAGGTTGCTGCTCAAATTCCAAGACACATCAAAATAACCCAGGGAACATTTTGCAAACCCTAATGCTTGGGTCCAGCTTAGACTAATTAAATTCTCTAAAGGTGAGACCTGGGTGCTATGAGGTTTTCAAGGAATAAATGCCATAATACCCACATTTAAGAAATGAAATTAAATTCATTAAAAAAAACCCAGAAAACCAGGAGAATAGTACACATTAAATAGAGAATGTTTGTGCATTAGGTGTTGGATATTTAGTCCATCAATGGAAATTTTGTTCTGTGTAAGACAAACTTATTTCACTTTACAATCCCATTATAATCACAGAAAAACCTCAGGAAGTTGAAGCCTTCAGAGTGAGAACAATATAAGAACTGCAGAATCAGGGTAGGAATTTTACCCTGTAGGTGTGTCTGTGTGCACACTCATGTCTCTGATACACTATGGCTTTCTTTTACTTCTGATTAGGGAGGCATGCAACCTGATAACAGGTTTGTTTGAAAGAACCTTTGAAAAAAAGACAAAAAAAGAGAAGACAGAACAAAGGGAAGGAGGGAAAGAAAGAAAGAAGAGAGGAGGGAATAGAACAAAAGAGAGAGACTAGAAAGGTTGAGATCAGATAAGAGAGAGGGAGCAAAAAGAGGGCCAAAAGGTGCCAACTATAATTCACTCTTCTCTTTTACCCCTACCTCTCCCAACCATGCAGGTTGACTATTTCTGTCACTTACTCTCCATCCCCCTTTTAACAAGCATCCCTAGCAGTGCCTAAAGTTGGTGAATTGCTCATGTACCCAATGAAAGTTTCACACACACATAAACACACATGCACATGTGCAAAATAATGACAAACTAGATTCATGAGCAACTTTTTAACATTTTATGTGTGGGGGTGTTTGCCTGCTTGTGTCTGTGCACCATGGTGTGCAGTACCCTCACATGCCAGAGAAAGACAATGAATCCCCCGGAACTGGAGGTACAGTTGCAATCTACCCTGTAGATGCTGGGAACTGAACCCCTGGCCTCTGAAAAGGCAGCCAGTGCTGTTAATCATGGAACCATCTCTAGCCCCAGCATATATAACCTTTAGTAAAAGATCAGAATAAGATTTTCAACCTACCGTGTTTCCTAAACCTTGTTAAAGAACTGAGAAGCTAAACTTCCAGCATGTCAAAAAGGTCATTTTGGAGATAACTGGAGAGACAGCTCGCTGGCTAAAAGCATGTACAACTCTTGCAGAGGACATGGACTCCGTTTCCAGCACCCACATTGGCATCTCACAACTGCCCATAACTCCAGCTCCAGAGGATCCGAAGCTATCTTTTGGCCTCATCAAACACCTGAGCTCACATGTACAAAGCCACACTCAAATGTACACACACACACATCATTAAAAGTTTTTTTTAATTTTTTATATGCCTGGCCTCCCACTTCAGTTCCTGTAGCAGTGATACTCAGGACACCACACCAAGGCTCGTGGATCCAATCCACACCATCATCTCAACTACAAACTACAGACTAGGAGGAAACCGAGACATCAACTACAAAGTCACAGAGCAGTCTAGTATGAGGATGCCAAATTCCCAAGCCAGATAGTCCACTCATGGCCTGCAGGAGATCCAGCAGAAAGGCCTGGGATCAAGCTTTTTAAACTCAGGGGAAAGTTGTAGAAGACTGGCAAGATTTTCGTCAGTGGCATGTGACATGGTCTTCCTTGAAGAGAAATCAGACTATGTTGATGATGATAAAAGAAGAAAGATGGAGTGGACCGGCTCTCTGAGGCCTAACATAATCCTGCACATCTTGCTTACATCACTGGTAAATTCTGAGGAAGCTTCATTAGAGGAGGAAAGACCATTGATCCTGCCTGAGTCCTCACCTGAGCTGTTTTAGCTGCCACGGGTTGGGACCATCCTGACCAAGGTTTTTCAGAGGAGCCTTCAGTCACCAGCTGTATGCAGAGAGAGAGTGGAGAGAGTTTAACCCTTGGAGAAAGACTAAGGCCAAATGGAGTGTGATCAGAATAGCAAACCCAGGAGGAAGGCAAGGCAGCATTCCCACCCAGACAGAGGATCCTCCAGGAAAGCACCAAGAAGCAGCAGAACCAAGAAGTCGGTTGGTCCCCTTCTGAAAAAGGATGCCCAATAGAGAAGACACCACAGGACAGCACAGTGGTAGAGGTCAGCAGAATCTATGCCAGAAGAAAGGGGGATGAGGGTGGACCTGCCTTCTTTTAATTAAAAAAGCAAGTAAATAATTTTAAAACATTTAAATTCTGAACAATGAATGTAGATCATAAGCTAGAATTTGTATTCATGTATAAAAAGGCACAGGTTTCTTGGAATTTTGTAAAAAAAAAAAAAACTTTTAATTAAGAAAACAATTTTATTTATAAGACTAACAGAAAAATAAAGTATTTAGGGCTGGGCAACAAGTACCTATACCTGTTGGTGATTTTGCCCACCCCTCACCTTACATTTTATTCAAAACTCAAAGTAGATTGCATATCTAAATTTGAGACTTAAATGTTTAAAACTCTTTTTTTTCTTTTTTTTTATTGAGAAAAGGAAAAAAAAAAACAAGTTTCCACCTCCTCCCAGCCTCCCATTTCCCTCCCCCTCCTCCCACGGTTCCCCCCCTCCTCCCACCCTTCTCCCCCTCCCCCTCCAGTCCAAAGAGCAGCCAGGGTTCCCTGCCC
>NC_022011.1:69216111-69230214 GCF_000317375.1 Microtus ochrogaster | reverse complement strand
GGTGAGCTCCCAATAGATCAGCTCCACTGTCTCAATGGGTGGGTGCACCCCTCGTGGTCCCGACTTCGTTGCTCATGTTCTCCCTCCTTCTGCTCCTCATTGGGACCTTGAAAACTCTTAAAAGAAAATATAGTGACACCTCTTTCGACTCCTAAAGCACAGGAACCAAAGAAATGAAGAAACTGGGCTTCTTCGGTATTCAGAAAGGATATACATCAAAAACACTCCAAGAGAGAAAAAACAACCAACAGAACCGGGGGTGAGGGGCTGATAAAGGTAAAAACAACGTACACCACTCCTGAACTGTGAGTCAGTGCACCCTGCAGATCATCAGCTTCAGCCGCCCTCTTTCTGCTCATGCCCTCCTATAGGACCCAACTGACGCATGCTTCCAAAACGGACCCTGATTCGCTCTGCTTGCCTTGCTAAAGCTCCCTCCTAACCGAGTGTGCTGAACTCAATTCAACATGAGTCTGCTCTTCTAGGTGAATTCTTGTGACTCTGGAGCTATGAGACCCTTTCCTGAGTCTGTGTTCAACCAGCTTCTTCCATTTTTTCTGTCTACTGTTACACAGAAAGTGTAGTATAGAACTGTCTTGTGCATGAATTGCCAACTTGATTGCTGGTAAAGAAGTCCTGGTTCAGGAAAATCAGTCTTTGGGCATATAAAACACTCGGGGCTTTGGACTAGAAATTATAAATAACTGATAATCAGATTGGTTTGATAGAAGAAAGCTCTTTTGAGATTGGGTCTTGCTATGTAGACAAGACCAACCACAAACTAGCAGTAACCACCACCGTGCTTCTGCCTCCCAAATGTAGACTGGATTGCGAGAAAGTTCCCCCAAGTCTGGACAATACCTTTATTTTCCAGTAATGCTTTACAGTTATGCTGAAAAAAAGAGTGAGGCCATCATTTAATTTCGTTTAACAACAATAGCAACAACAAAATTCTTGGGCGTGTAACTAGTTAACGTATTACAGAGTACCTTTATAAGAGACAAGGCCATTTAATTCGGAGTCTTCTGCACCTCGGGAATATATTAACTTTGGAAATCGTGGGATGAAAGTGTGGGCATATTGGGAAGGTAACTATAATAGTGGTATGTGTTATATAAATATGGGAGTAAATATGTAGGTAGAAATCAGATTTGGAAATGGTTGCAAGGGTGCATTTTCTTATCGGTTATGACTTTTTTTTTTAGATTCTTAACTTACTGCCAAGTTTTGTGCTTCGTTGGAGAGAGTTTCATATGATTTTTTGTATGTTTATTTATGGTATTTTTTTCACTAAAAATGCATCATTACCTTAGCAGCTGCTACACCACATGGAGCAGCATGTGTGCTTTTTAGAAGCCATCCAGTACACCTTCCCCCAGAATCCCTGAGCCAATCTGCTACGGGAAATCACATTTCACCAGCATAGAGCGCACGCACGATTCAGATATTTTTGCAGGTTTTTTTCCAATAATAATTTTCTATACCATTTCTTCTCTCCTAAATTTTCTATTTAAAAATACTGTTTCAAAAAAGGAACAATATATACAGACATACATGGCAGTTCAGAGTGAGAGAAATCTTAAAATACATTCTCTCCTGTGCTGGGAGCCATTTTGAAAGAAGCTTGGGACTGAATCTACTTACAACAAGACACGAGGATGAAAAAAAATATAGAAATGGGTAATGGCGTATTTTTCATGAATGAGCCTGCCCTTTTTCATGTAATTAAGGGATTTTTTACCTTTTCTTTCTTTCTTTCTTTCTTTCTTTCTTTCTTTCTTTCTTTCCTTTTTCTCTTTCTTTCTCTCTCTGTCTCTCTCCCCTTCCCTCCCTCTCTCTCTCTCTCTTTCTCTCTTTCTGCTCTTCTTTTGTATGGTATGTGTACATGAGTGTGTGTTTGTGTGTTTGTATAAAAGTGTGTAGGTATGTGTGCATGGGTACAAGTGTGTGTACATTTGTGTGTGTGAAGGTATGTGCACCTGTCTGTTTTGAGTGTATTTGTGCATTTGTGTGTGGTTTGAGTATTGTGAAGTGTGTGAGTGTGTGTGTGTGTGTGTGCGTGTCTGTCTGTCTGTCTGTCTATGTGTGTGTGTGTTAAAAGTGACAGGGAAGCGAAAAAGAGTTATTTCAAGTATACTTAGTCTTCTGCCAAGGGACTTGTGTTTCTATCCCCTTTTGCATTAATTTCTTGACATCCTAGCTCAGCCCCCAGTCTCAAATCTTTGATGAGTTTTAAGACTTTTTTTGTTGCATTTTCTAGATTGCTTTTGGACATCTTCAAAGCTTCTGCTCAGGAGTAGAGATCAGAAAACATCAATCTACAAAATCATCCATAAGCTAATGCATTGTGTATTTTTGAACTTTTGTTAAACTTTTATGAAATTATATGCTTTTTACATAAATTTTTGAGATAGTGTTTCATGTAGCCTTGTATTAACCTCGAACTAGCTGCACAGCTGAGGATGACCTTAAACCTCTGGTCGTCTAGGCTCTAAATCTCAAGTGCTTGGACTCACAGGTATGAGCTACCTCACCTAGTGTGCAGTACTAGGGATTGGAATTGGGGCTCTATGCATGCTAGGCAAGCACTCTACTAACTGAACTATATCTTCAGTTCTCACATAAATATTATTGTCATATATTCATTGTGTATAATTATAATTTTCATAAAGAGATTTTCATATTTATAGATCATATATTTTGATCATATTCACCCCAAGTCTCCCTTTTCTCATTCTTCTCCCACCTATTATGTCCCTTTGGTTTGGGACTCTATGTCCCAAACAGTCTCATGGTACTTTTATGTCATGTACATAAATGATTTTATGTATCTATATAAAATCTACAATCTACACATGAGAAACCACATATTTGTCTTTGAGTTTGACTTACTTGAGTGCTCTCCGGTTGCATCTATTTTTCTACAAATGACGTCGCTTCATTCTTCTTTAGAGCTGAGTAAAGCTTCAACATATATATGGGCCACATTTTATTTTCCTCTTCATCTGTTGACAAATAACTAATCCAATCCTAGTCATTGGATATTGTGAATAGTTCTGAAATAAATATATGTGTGTAAATGCCTTTGTCGGATATTTTGAAATTTTTAGATTTATTTCTGTTTTTATCTTTGTGTATGTGTCTATGTCTGAGTGTCGCATATGTGCCACAGAGGCCAGAAATGGACATTAAGTTCCTGGAAGTTATAGGCATTTGTGAGCTACCTGCTGGGAGCGAAACTCAGGTCATCCAGAAGAGCAAGAAACGTTCTTAAGTGACAAGCCATTTCCAGTCCCTCCGGTGCATTTTAAAGGAAATATTTGTTTGTTTTCAAGTCATGTAGGCTTTAAAGATAGGTACAAATTTATTTTCTCAAAATGCATTAATTGAAAAAAAGGAAAGTGTTTGCAAATTCCTCAGCCACTATAATTCCCATGGTTTATAATAACTATATCTATGTTCATGGAAAGGAGGGAAAAGATACAATTTTGAAGGATTATACCATAAAGGTATAAAATAAACATCAAGATTTCCAAACCTGCTTATGTGTGATCAATTTTAATAAAGAAAATCAGTATATGAAAGTATTTGATTTGAGGTAACCATAAATAGTTAATGCACAGTTTTCATTACTATACTCACTGTTGGGTCAGAATCTGCCCTGTAAATTTGATCCCTCTGACACCACTTGTGTGGGCTTCAGACCCCTCAGTCATAAAATGTGCACATGGACTACTTCCTGATCAACAATTTCAAGGACTGAGCAAGGGACAATAAACGGATGAAGGCTGGGTTGATGGTTAGAAAGAAAAATGTGAACTGATGCTTGGTTCTTTGCAGAATTTTAGCTCTTCCAGGTTTAATATCTTTAGGCCCAAATCCCGAGTGTGATGGTACTAGGAATCCAAGAGTGATGGCAACTTTGGGGACGCAGTGAGTTTTAGACAAGATCATGAGTTTGGAGGCTCCAGAATAAGAGTGGTGTGCTTATAAGTAGAAACACAGAGTTAGCAACACCAGAGGAGAGAGGAGGGGAAGGGAAGGAAGAAAGAGAGAGGAGAGGGGAAAGGGAGAGGGGAGATGAAAGGGAGGGGGAATGGGAGAGATCCATAGAGTAACACAGCAAATGTGCCCTCTGTAGGATCGAATGGAATTCAGAAGCCAGCGACTCCAGCATTGACCTCAGATTTCCTACACACAGAACTGGGACTTTCTAAGGTACCTGATCGCCTGTTCTCTGGCATGTGGTCATGGTGGTCTAAGCAAACCACAACAGATCCTCTAACAGATAGTCAGTAGGATGATTCGGTTTGAAGAATTAGGGAGAGATTGTTTGGCTAAAGTAGGCTAAATCCACTCTGCTTCCACTACTGTGTCACAAGGGAAAATGAATTCAGATGTTGCACAACGACATTTTAAAGGAAACATAGAAATCCAAATTAAACATGAAATCTAAACTCTGCAAAGTTATCATCAATTTAGTTCACTCTGTTTTGTGAAAAAATATATATATATGCGGTATGGTAGTATAGGCTTATATTCCCGGTACTCCGGAGGCTGAGGCAGAAGGATGGAGAGGGGCAGGCCAGCTTGAACACATAGCATGGGCCTATCTGAAAACCAAAGACAACAGAAACAGAAAGAAAAGCATCATCTAAGTCTATGGTGCCTACTCAACTCAAGGGTTGTGTGCACGTAGTAACTTTCACGCTGGATTGTGGCAAGAATGCAGGCCAATGTGAATGTCAAAGGACAAGAGTAGATGGACTGGTTTGGGTTTAGTATTTTTTAAACAAACAGTATTTAACAAAAAACACAGCCTTGAGCAGTACTGAAGTTAAGAACTTAGTGTAGATCTGGCTCAGTTAAGTATAAACAGAGTGAGCTGACCTGGCCACCATCTGGGCCCCAACAAGGGCCAGCCTTTCTCCCCAGGGATGACCCTCTCCACCCTTACCGAGAGCTCATCAGTGCTACACAGCTGGTTTTGTTGCTGGGGCTTATAACTGCAGTGTACTCTACCAGATCACCACCAGTCTGACTTTGGTCCTGCCTGGCCCTTCACAAAGCTTGCCAAGGTGGAAATGGAGTTCAAGTGAGAGCTGGTACTGAGAAATTGGACGTGGTTTTTGGCTTAGTCTGTGCTCCAGGAGGTAACCAGGGCCAAAAGGCTAGTGGCTGTGGGCAGGGGTGCCAGAGACACAGTCTAGCCAGAGCCAAAGAACAGACAGCAGAAGTAACCCCAGCTATGGCTGTGCGCCACAGGGCAAGCTGTTTGATTCAGATGGATCAACTCTGTGCCCACAGCTGCTATGACCAGATCTTGTGTTTATATTCAGGTTCTTTGTTCAAGTGTTTCAGTGTGGCCTTTCCCTTGTTAGTAGAGTCACCTGCTTTTTTAAAAGTTATTTTATTATTTCATATATATAGCTTTATATATCTGGGCACCATGTGTATGCCTCTGAGATATCAGAGGCCAGAACACTGAACCTCCTGAAAATGAAATTCCAGTGTGAGGCACCGTGTGGGTGCTGGGAATCAGAGCCAGTTACTACACTGTGTACCCTTAACTGCTCAGCCATCTCTCCAGTTACCCTCCTCCCCAGCCTTTTGGTTTTTTTTCTGTTTTATTTTCTTTTTTAATCTGTACAATGAGAATAGCTTTACTCTTAAAAGAAAGTTGTGAATTCTAAAGGAAATACTGTATGTGATGTTAATCATAGCATCATTAGTCAAGAATGAGTGTTCACTTGTGCCTTTCAGGGGGCCAAGCTGACACTGAGAGAAACTGCTGTACTCTGGAACCTGTCTTACACTTCCACGCTGTGCAATCTTGGTCATTTACCACCACCACCCCCCACAGGCCTGCCCAAACCCCAGACTTCCCACTGGAAAACTGAATATCCTATATAACTAAGGGAGTTGCTAATATATGAACATGAGCTGGAAGAACTCTTCAAATAAAAATGGTTATCAAGTCTCTGGAAGATTCTTATAGGTCTGCTGTTCTTTTCATTCAAATAATGTTTCTGTCCATTCTATTGTACATTGTTGAATCTTATCGATTATTATATATTTTATATATTTATAGATATTATGCAAATATGCTCTTTTGGAATCATCTGTGAGCCTCAATATTGCAATGATTGCCCCCAAATACAGTCACTAAAATAATTAACCTAGCCCTATCTCCATAGTTGTCACTAAAGCAAAAGTGGGCTAGATGTATAAAATCTTTGTTTTTGTAAACCATGTGACAAACATGTAGATTATGTGATAAGATGTTGTATATGAGACCATTTTTTTTGCTAAGCATTCAACCACCATCTCATCATTGAGTCACAAAAGCATCCTGTGGGGGGTTTGCTGTGGGATAATGTTCTTGTACACTGTAAAGACTTGCCAACCATATTGGTTTAATAAAATGCTGATTGGCCAGTAGCCAGGCAGGGAGTATAGGTGGAGCAACCAGACGAGGAGAATCCTGAGAAGAAGAAAGATAGAGATGCAGTCACCAGCCAGATGCAGAGACAGCAAGATAAGGATGCCTTACTGAGAAAAGGTACCAAGCCATGTGACTAAACATAGACAAAAATTATGGGTTAATTTAAGTTATAAGAGCTAGCTGATAATAACCCTGAGCTAATGGGTCAAACCATTTATAATTAGTATAAGCCTCTGTGTGTTTATTTGGGACTGAACAGCTGTGGGACCCGGTAGGACAGAAACTTCCATCTACTGGGTTTGAATAAGAATGGCCCCCAAAGGATCATGTGTTTGCATACTTAGTCCCCAATTGGTGAACTGCTTAGAAGGATTAGGAGGATATCGCCTTGTTGGAGGAGTGTGTTGCTGGAGGTGGACTTTGAAATTTCAAATGCCTTTGCCAACTCAAATGCCTCTCTCTGCTTTCATGACTAAGAATCTGGAAGTAAAGCTCTTAGCTACCATGCCTGCCTGTGTGCTTCCTTGCTTCCTGCCCTTATTAATGGTCTTACATTCTGAAACTATAAACAAGCCCCCAGTTAGTTTATGAGTTGCTTTGGTCATGGTGTCTCTTCACAGCAATAAAACCATGACTAAGACACATCCTCAGCCTAAATTCACCGGACACAAAAACATCTCTTTCCTGGCTCTCTCTAGCCAGCATTATTAGTCATATCACTTTCTAAATAATACTCGAACACAGAAATATATATTGAGAACTTCTTGGTTTTCACTGAAATTTTTTGCAGTCAATGGCTGATAAGTTGTGTATTTCAGAGTTGCAAAGCCCTGAAGATAGGTTTGCATTCAATTCCTTGGCACATACATCAGTAATTCAAGTTTGAGTATATACATGTATATGTACATGTTTGCATATGAACATATGTGTGTACACATGTATGCATGCATACATATTATTTACAGTCTATTAAAATTCAAGTTGATTTTTGTTTTCTGTGTGAAATAACTGCCAAAAAGCAAAAGAACTGGTCTCAAAACAGCAGGAGGGCAAGAAACAGCACACGTAGAGTAATAATTTGTCAGGTTGAGCTGTGGCCAGAACGTTGGTGTCTGGTGTCTTGATCTTATTATTTAATCACACAGCATGACCAGAAAACCAAGGGGGTGCAAGATAGGGAGGGAATGAATGGCCTCCTGGGGAGACAGACAAAGCCAGTCCTTGTCTGAACTGTACCTGATTGTCCAGGGTTCTGCGCACCTGTGCCCTCTCCCATCCCTTCCCAAGCCTCCTTGGTCTTGGGGGTTGAACAGTGCTCATCTTGGAAACAATATCCAAATTGAAATCAGAAGAGAGATAAGAGCTAAATTTAGCCCGACACGTTCTTCATTCCAAGCTCCTACTTTCCTATGACGCACAAATGTCCTTTTCGATAAAGGAAGAAAAGCTATTTTCAATAATGAAAACTGGATTCCCCTGCCTACTAGTATCAGGACAACAGCATCCCACAGAAGGGTCGCGTATGGAGCCACGGGCAGGAAGGCAGATGTCACTGTGTCCTCTCATATGCTTATTTTGCACAGAGATTTCTCGGCAGAGGAAGACGAAAAACAGGAGCAGGGGAAGACC
Source organism: Microtus ochrogaster (assembly GCF_000317375.1). Classification (NCBI taxonomy): domain Eukaryota; kingdom Metazoa; phylum Chordata; class Mammalia; order Rodentia; family Cricetidae; genus Microtus; species Microtus ochrogaster. Next base: position 69,222,140 of record NC_022011.1, on the reverse strand, counting down.
GTTGCAGCCTGACTGGGAGCATTTTCCTAGTCGCCCAAGAAGAGTCGGCTTTTCCTTGGGGGGAGTGGGGGGAGAGACAAGAGACTGCCTGTGGAATCATTTCTATGGCTCTACATTTCAATCCAATTTCTATCAGGCAAGATTTTAAAAGAAAAAAAAAAAAGAACAACAGAATCAATTCCACCTCAGTAAAAACAAGTCCAAATAATCACAGCAAGTTACTGCCTGCCTTTGATTTGGAGTGACTGCTGTTTGTCTCTATAGTTTGTCATCAAATCACATTCTTCTTTTCCTTTCAAATCAGGGTCTCTCTGTGTACCCAGACTGACCTTGAACCGGATCCTCCTGGCTCAGTATTCCAAGCAGTACCACACCCCATCAAATGCTGGTAAGTGCACAGGCACTGTGTGCCCACATCTAGCCCAAACAAGCTAACACAGTCCTTCCTCAGTCAGCTCTAAGTGAAAGTACTGTACTCAGACCTGAACCCTCTTAAGCCCAAATCTGGAAGTCCTAAAGCCAGGGAAACAAGGAACAATACGTTTCTGGAGACATTTACTACGAGCGTTAACATTGGCCTTGTGGGAAGAGGAGAGAAAGTTAACATTTATGTCTCAGCTGGCTTTACTTCACTTGTGTATTTCCAGGAAGAATGTGACTTTTCAAGCCGATGCACCCATACAAGTAGAGATGTTGACACTACGTCATCCCAATCACCTTATTCACCAAAACATAGTAATGTTGCTGAGGGTTGTTGAGACTAGCAAGTGAGTTGATAAATATGATTAATATCAGGCATTTTAAAAGCATTATGGTCTTATTATTACTTTTATGAGGAACAATGTTAATCATATCACTAACAATATCTGTATTCCATGTGATTAGAATTGTGACAACTATTATTACAACTAATATCTGTATTCCATGTGATTAGAATTGTGACAACTATTATTATAACTAATATTTTTCTAGTGCTTTAAATATTTAGTTTGACTCTGCAATGCTTTTCAAACAGAACTTCTACTATAATATTCTGTTCTTTCAGAAAAAAAATCAAGGAGTAGAAATTGAAATATGATGAATAAGAAAGAACTTTTTCCAGTGCTACATATCAAAGAAGTCCAGATTAGTCTAATAGACATAATAATTGTGCTCCAAAGCCTGTAATTTTTCTCTAAGAAGGCAGAGTAGAAAGAGAAAGAAATAGTCAATGATGTATAAAAAGAAAATCTCTACTCTTGGTTACTCCTTATTCAACCCTATTTCTTATAGCCACGCCTGAGTACTCACAAAGAGACCTAGTGGCTGGCAGTAAAATCCGTTCCTGTTCCTCTGACAAGGAATGAAGGCAGCAGGCTATGACCAGGCTCCCAAGTCCTGAGAGGGCAACGACACACTTCAGATTTTCATAAATTCTTGACCTCAGTCACTCTTCTCATTTGGGAAGAGACATTTTCAAACAGCTGCTGCTGGCTATGAGAAGCTAAGTTGGAAACAAAGCTGAGCTTACCGAAGTGCGCCTTCAACCTGCTCCCCAAGAACTGAAAGTGTACCAGGCACATAGGAAGAGCCAGAGGGAACAGAGGATGCATTGGAAACCCCAAAATTGGGTCAGAGCACCAGACCGGAAACTCAGAATGGAACAAATCAAAGGAAGAGCATCTAACTTTCCAGACAAGGATTTGTAAAACTAAGAGCACCCATAACCCACAAAGCTCAGATTAAACCAAAGATTACGTTAGAAGACCCTTGAGACCAAAAATCCTAGCAAAATATGCCTGATTTCCCATGAGAGAGCTTAAATCTATTTTTAAATGAATTGGAAAGCTGGAGATGTCTTCAAAGGAGAAAAAAAAGGATTAATTGACAATGATTTACATAACTTTGTGTATTTCCACAATTCTATAGAAAACTTCTCAAAATTGCCCTAGTTTTCTTTTACATTGTTTTGAGTTCTCATTAAAGCAGGGGGAAAAAATGGAAGAAATCTCCGGAGTAAAGCTTCTTTGCAATTTAGATTAGACAAAACTAGAGAAGAAAGTCTGTTTTGTCATTTGTCAAGAAATACCCAATTGTCGTATTTAATCAATGATCCATTTTGTCGAACAAGCTAGACGGTGTCAAACTGACTCTGCAGAGGGCATTGTCAGGCCACACTGACAACATGGATAAGGGGCTTAGAAGGCGGTACCAAACGAGTAGACCATTTCAAAGGCCTAACCTCAGTATCAAGACAATAACAGTGGTGAGGAGGAAGAGAATGCAGATCTGGAGCTTTCAAATACATTCTCTGACAAGAAATAGGCAGGATACAGGCCCTGTAAAAGCCAAAGTCAAAACAAGCCACTGTGAACTGTTTTTCACGGGGAGGTTCCCTGAGCACCATGACCCTGTACAAAATCCAGTCCCAAGTTGAAAAGGTTAACTCTGTTTTATGTAGTCTAGTTAACAATCCACTAGCTGACGTGGGAGGAGCCACAATAACCTCCAAAGAAATTATCTGAACTTTAGAAACAACTTACTACTGCATATTAGGAGCAAACAATTTTGTTATTTTTAAATATTTAGCTGACAGATTGTTTATCTTCAATCACAGATCTGTATCTGCTGTTTAGTTCATAGAACTAAAAATATTCGCTTTTTGGCACATTCTGGTGAAATGGTTGGCAGAAATTTCAAATTAGGTAGAAAACTTATGTTTTGAATGTAAAGGTAGGCTGAGTGTTCGGGGGTTGGTTTTGTTGGGATGGAGAGGTTGTTGTTATTGTTTCTTCATTCTGGGGAATTTCTAAAGACACTAGCAGGAAGGAACATGGAGACACAGAGAGTAGAAGAAGTAACGATTGCCAGATTACTGGGTCATACTATGAACCCGGAAGTCATGTTTTCTGGCAACAAATAAGCCAGTAGTTCTCTTAACCCCTCCTTACACTATGATTTTAAGCAGCCCTTTACTACCTGCCATTTATAAGAATCCATGAAGATTTTGAAGAAGCTTGATATTTTTCAGTGGCTTTCATATATTCATAACAAATTCATATCAAATTGAAGCCCCCATCTAAGGGATTATAAAATATGCCCCTTAAGTCTGTCTTCTTCAAGAGAAAGACAACTTCCAGCTATGTCTTAAGCAGTAATTCACTCATAGCAACGCTAAGGAGTAAGTAGGTGTCCTCATAGCCAGAGAGCAGAGAGAGCAGTTACCTGTTTCTTCTGTTGAATTCCAGAAGAGTGGGGCAACCGAGCCAGAGAGCGTGAGAGCATGTCTGGAGACTCAGCTGTCTGTATATTTCTGATATATGTATGTGTGACGTGTGTGTGTGTGTGTGTGTGTGTGTGTGTGTGTGTGTGTTCCTTCTACTTCGTGTTGTTATATTATTGAGATGCCCAGTCCTAATCCTAATCCTAATCCTAATCAACTCCATGTTGATCCTAAGTGGGCTTGTCTGTAGCATATATAATCTTGGACACATGTTGGATTTCTTTTCCTCATAGCAAGCCATTTGCAAAGCACTTGCCCCACCTAGTACCAGCTGTCACTCTGGATTCTTGCTGCTTCCTGAGAATCCCTATCTCTGTTATGGGAAATAGTGTGGGAAATCTTGGTATCCTTACAAAATATCTATATTTAGTATCATAAAAATGGGAGGTAATTAACTATGATTAGTCCAAGGACTTAATGCCACAAGGAATGCTCTCAACACCTAAGAGAAGTCAAATGAGGAGCCTTTTGGAAATTTGACTTCTGGTTTCTTGGTATTTGCTCTTAGCATAACTGGTTATGGGTTTACAGTATTATTTCATAGACTGGTTTAAATTTTTTCAGCTACTAAAAAGCAACAATGGGCATTTTTAATTTTATAGAAAAATGAAAAAAAATTAATCTTCAGCCATGCCAAAAAGGCAAACAAAAAGAGCCGGTTTTAATTAAATCCAAGGGATAGACGTCTTAGCACTTTTTCATTTCTCTCTTCATTCCTCTCGCAATCACTAGCGAATGCTGCATTGTAGCTGCTCCTGTCCTGATTTACATTTATCTCTCTTCAGAAAGAAGAATATTAAAAGTCACAATAGTATATATTTTAGAAGAAATTTTTAATTACTAATTCATAAAAAGTAATATTCACACACCAAGCATGTTACATGATTTAAATTAAAACACTAAGTTGAATTTGCTCTGGGTAATTTTAATACCAGGTAATAGAGGGGAGAGGCTATGTGGATGTATTCAGTGTCCTGTAAAAAAAATTGTAAGTTTTCTTCTGATTGGATTTCAGAATCTGGTTTACGGATTCAATACCATCTATATTCAGGGAATGACTGCTCTCAAGAAAGGTCTGTCTAAAAGATCTGACCAAAGACCTGGGGGCATTTGGAACCTTTGTTTTTGTGTTTTGTTTTTTGGGTTTTGGGGGTTTTTTTCTGTTGGGGGAGGTTGTTTTGTTTTCTTTTCTGAGAGATTCTTCTCTTGGTTTGTCATTATGATTTAAGCATACAAGCTAAAGAGAAAATAGAATAATAAAGTAAGTAAAGCCAAGCCAGTGGCTCCTTTTGTGTAACTGTTTTAGTGTCTGAGTCTTTCAGTCAATAGCCTATACTTAACACTTTAAATAAGAATGGAAGCTATTAAAATAAGAATAACTAGCTTGACTTTTTAAAAAATTTAAAGCTACAGAGAAACCCTCATTTGAAAAACCAAAATAAATATATGAATAATAAAAAACTTAGTAAGAAACAAACCACTAAAGGCAGGAGTTCTCTGCAACTTCCTCAGACATGCAGCTCAGTCAACTAAGCAGTTCCTTTATTTATCAATGGTAATCCCAGCATACAGATGGAAATCCCATATCACCTCCCCTTTTTGTTTAAATAAAAAGGAAGGTTTTAACTTTAACATAATAAAATTACATATAACAAAACAGGTATCACACAAAAATTACAGTTACAATATTTATATCTACTTTATCTTTTATCATAACTAACGAAAACTATAACTATAAATTCTTTGACTCCATCAAAGACTCCAGAAGTATATAATATTACCTAAGTAAACAGATTGTAAGCAACTTCCAAAACTCTAGAAATGACAGAGACTTCTCATTTCCTGGACAGTCACCCAAAGTTCTTCTGGGACATCCACCTTCAGCTTACTGACCCATAATAACCAGCAGACTTTTCCATGAAGCATGAAATTTCAAAGACAGGTCCACCTATATTGGCAGTTTGTCAGTCACTTTCTCTGTATTTTGCAGAATGTCTAGCAGACTCTTTTTATTCTTTCATGAAGCAGGAACCCTGAAGGACCATCTCACTTTTAGGCAAGTTCAGCAGTCATTTCTCTGTGGTTCCTGCATGTCCAGTTCCTGAAACAGTCCAGGAAAGAGCAGTTTCTTGTCCAAATGGCTAGTAAACTTTATGAAGAGCCTCTTTGATGCCCATCTTCCTCTTGAAGTAATTGGTGCTGCCAGGAACAGATGTATCTCATTGTTATGAAAAGTCCTAAGTTTTTAATACACTTTAAATGCCATATTCTGAAGGTCTTTGAAAGATCTGAAGAATCCCTATCCATCTGAAATACATTTCTGTACATCTTGAATCTAACTAACATGACTACAAACTTGACTAGTATAGATGATTATCTATTAACCTAAATTTCTTACTTATACATTACATTTTTAAATGAGCTACAGAAGCACAATGCCTTAATCAAGAGCAGAAATATACATATAACAAAATTGACCTTAAGTTTGTATCAATAAACCAAGATCCATACCAATGAAATCTCTATACCAAGTAATCACACAAAACTATATTAATTACAGCACTGTTTGGCCAATAGCTTAGGCATATTCCTGAATAACTCATATCATAAATTAACCTATTTCTATTAATCTGTATATTGCCATAATGCTGTGGCATCCAGGTAAGGTTCTAGCATTCCTGTGTCTTTCTCCTTTGGCAGCTACATGGTGTCTCTTGACTCTGCCAAGTCTCTCTCTCTCTCTCTCTCTCTCTCTCTCTCTCTCTCT
>NC_022011.1:69208222-69215720 GCF_000317375.1 Microtus ochrogaster | reverse complement strand
GAGGAGGAGGAGGAGGAGGAGGAGGAGGAGAAGGAGAAGAAGAGCTAAAATCTATAAGTCTATAAGTCCTGGTGTTCAACACATTTGTGAGGATGGCATGTGAGTTCCCAGTTTTAGTGATACCCACGTTCCTTCTGCTATTGTTTGTCCTAACTATGAATCAGTCTTTTTGTCATGGACTTTCCCTACTGAGTCTCCTGAAGATAAACTTAAACATCATGCTGTGTGTCTGAGCCCCTTCCTCTCATGGCAATACCAGATCCATCACTACTAACCAATGCTGCTGTTTAACTTCCGTAGTATGGATTACTAGTGCTATGGATCAAACAGGATCAATACTATGCTGTAGAACAATTTTAAAAACTCCTTCCTGAAACTTTCTTCACCCAATCATTAATGACTTACCCGAAGTTGAGATGTACAAATCGTAGAGCTTTCTAGAAGAAAATAATGTTTACCTGCAGTCATTTCACAAGAGTATTGGCAGGAATACAAAGCCAAAACAACCCCATTTTTTTCTTTTTCAATATAATATTTTAATAATTCTTTAAAAAAACTCATGCCATGTATTTTGATCATATTCACCCCTTTCAGGTCCACCTTCTACCTGTTACTCATCCCAACAACATAGCATCTTTTTTTTTTTTTTTTTTTTGGTTTTTTGAGGCAGGGTTTCTCTGTAGCTTTTGGAGCCTCTCCTGGAACTAGCTCTTGTAGACCAGGATGGCCCCGAACAGTGACCCACTAAATGCAGTTGTACTAGCTGTGTACTCATGGGAATGAGGCAAGCTAAGGGAGCATGATCGAGCTCGTAGGGACCATACTCCTAAAGAAAACTGATTCTTCTTCCCCAGAAACCATCAACATTTAGTAGCTCCTCAGTTGAGGGTGGGGGCTTGTGAGCCCTTCCCTCTCCATGATAGAATGTTGGTTGTCTTGACATGTGCAGGCGACCAGAGTTGCTGTGAGATTTTGAGTAGGGTAGTCCTGTCATGCCCAAAGGATACGATTCAGCTCCAATGATCCTCCCTGATCTCTGGGTCTTACAGTATTTTCTCCCCTTCTCCCAGAATGATTCTCCTGAGCTTTGTGGAAGGTGGGAGAGGGTATGATACCGATGTACAATTTGTGAATGAGCACTCTATTCTCTCCTCTTTGATCAGCTGTTTGTGCATTCATAATTAATGTTTCATTTACCTAATAAATAATGCTCAAAAGAAATGCAAACTGATGCTTTTATTTTTTAAAGATTTATTTGTATGAGCGTTTGCCTGCCTGCATGTATGTGAACCATGAATATGCAGGAGCCCATGGAGCACAAAAGAGGACATTAAATTCCTTAAAAGTGAGGTTACAAATCCTTATGAGCTGCCATGTGGGTGCTGGGAACTGGACCAAGGTCCTCTGCAAAAGCAGTCAGTGTTATTAACCAGGGTCGACTTCCCAACCTATAAATTGATGCATTTCTTCCAGAGTTCAAATATGTTTCAAGAATCACAAAACTTTTTAACCTGGTACTTCTGACTCAGGGAATTACTCCTGAAGAAATGATGCAATATGTAGAAAAATTTAAATAATGAAGTTGTTCCTCATAGCATCATTTTTTTTTTCCTGTGAGAGAAACAAGCTGACTGTAAACAGGGGAAGGGTAGCATTGATTCTGAATGCTTCACTTCATTTGCCTTGTGTAAGAACTCCAATAGAAAGCTACAGAAAAATAGCACGTGACTGAAGAGAATAGTAGCATGTTTCTAGGCTTGCCCACATGGATATGAAAAGGCTCAAAATGAAACATATAAAAAATTTTATGTGCTAATACTTTTTGCCTCTAGTTTTGCCTTTATAGAATTACTTCTTCACTTGGTAAATTATAACTTCAAAGTACAGAATAAATGACTATTATAAACTTCATTAAAGAAATTATATCCTTCCTAAGCTAAGAAGGCTCTAGTAGCTTAAATCAAACATATTGCCAACAACTAGCCAGTTGCCAACATTCGCAGAACAGTTCTAATTGCCCCTCATCTAGTGTCACTGAAGTTTGACTGAACATCTCTTAAAGGCCCTGTCTTTCTCACCAATCACAACTCATTTAACAGGAGTGGTGGAGTGGAGGAAACACAAAGACCCTCCTCCATGGCCTTCATTTGCTCTCTGAATCCCAGCCAGAAGAGCACAGCTTCTAGCATCGTGAATCACCTTCCAGGCCACTGATGAGAAGCCAGTGTGAAACACTACTGCTGGAAACCATATCCCAGAGCTGGTTGGGATATTTAAATCACACTACACCACAGGAAGGGTGACTTGAAGAAGAAGGGAGTTATAATGTCATGTTTCAGCTGACACCCGGATCATGTGAGGAAGAGATTTGTGGCCTTTGCTTCTGAAGTGGCTCTCGAAGATCCTCAGGGATGAGAAGCTTAGAGACAAACGGCAAGTTTGTAGGTAAGAAGGCTCCAGCAGTGTGAAGGCTTCCTATCTCATCCCAGGGAAACCGCTGCCTGCAAACATGCAGAGCCCAGAGTTACCCCACAGGCAGACAACTTGTGTGAGGGGCGGGTCAGAGCACTGTTGAGCAGGGACAGCCAGGACTGACAACCGCTCTGAAGACCAAGGTGACCAGGGAGACCTGGGTGATTTCTCTGTTGTCTAAATCTAGCCCAGTTACTCCAGGTCTTTCCGTTATTTGAGCTATTTAACTTTAGGGGAAATCACCTGGCATTTCTGAGTCTCAGTTTCTTCCCCTGCTATGTGAGGTCAAAGACTGGAAAATGTGTAAGATCCTGTAATCCCAAATACTCTGGATCTCTTATTTGACTTTATAACTTCATAAATACTTTAGGCCACTCTCTTGTTTCAGAGTACGGAATGCAACCAACTTGTAACTTGCGTTGAGGCTTCTCTTTACTGTCATTTCAATGTATTTTCTGGGTCCTTCCTTCCAATTTGATCAGAAACTTGTAATCAACGCAATGTCCACAGAATATGGTACACAATAAATGGATACTCCATGAAGGAAATAGAAAACGAGTTATTTCGCTGTCTTGTGCATCGGTTATTGAAAGACAAAAACACAACAACAACAACAGAGGAATCACCACTTAAAAGCTCATCCTTCTGTGTGTGGCTGGGAAATGACACTGGGTTCCCCTAGAAGTAAATTCGAGGGCACATTATTGCGTGTAAAACATAGTAAGCCTTGGTCTCTGGATGAGCACCTGTGGGCAGAACGTAGGAAGTGCAATGCAGTAGAAAGACAAGGAAATGGGGCAGTTTGTAGCCCCAGCATGGGACAGTTGCTCCCACTGGGAAGACTCAGAGTGGTGAAGGTGCTCTCCACTTGTTCTGAGGGAGGACAAGGAGCATTTATGCCCACCTTCTCATCGCTGCCCATAGTAGTCTATGTGCATTAGGTACAGGTTGCCTCACAGAACTCAACCTCAGATGAGGCCCCCCAAGTACAGTTCCTCAAGAGGGCTGAGAGCTATACAACTTCGCTAAGAAAAACAGATGTGAGCCGAGGGAATAAGTGGTTTACTGCTGAGAGCTGGATAGACCAGGCCAGGGAAACCCAGCGGGCATCTGCTCAACAAGGGGATTCCATCCCACGCCACACTGATTGTTCTACAGAACTTAGCTATTTCCTTATGTGTTCAGGAAACCTAGCCCTTCCATTCAGACAAGAATCGGGTGAGATATGAATGCAGTTGTCTCCAAATGAAGGTGATTGCTGGGAACATCAAGACCCAGGGGGAGAAATGTGGGATTCCTGGGCTGTTGAGGAAGACTCATTCATACTGACAATTGCAGGTCAGATGAGTCCTCAAGCTGGCCTGTTCGTTCTTCTTGTCATCTCCTTCTGTTTACTCGTTTTCGGTTCTGATCGTGTGTATCTCAGCACTTTGACACATGAATAAACACTAAATCCCGTATTTGTATAGAGCGCATTTTTAGAAGCTGACAGCAGCTTTAATATTTGCTCACTGTTATGGACGGAATATTTGTGACCCTGTCTGCAAAATTCAAATATTGAACTCCTAACCTGTTGCCAAGACTGGAGTTTGACTTGATTCTTTTCTTGTTAAAGGAAAAAGTTCAGCCAAGAGAGCTTGTTTAAGCATAAATTTATTTAGCAAAGCAAAGCAAAGCTAGAGAACCCTCCAGATAGCTTGGAGCACGCTGGCTCAAGGATGGGCAATTTCATGTCTGCTATTTGTAAGGGTGTTTCATGAATATTTAAGAGGCGGTAGCATATTGATGAGGTCACCCTTTTTCCCTCCCAAATCATGATGAACCTGATCTCCCTCTTAAGGTATTTTTTCCCTATATTCCTCATAAAAAGCCCAAGTGGGAAACAAAACTGGAATGAAATGATATAATAATTAGGTCCAGGTATTTGGGGACCTAAATGCTTTGTTAGTACGCATATGTGGCAATCGTAAACATGCCCTGGTACCTTAGTCTCTTTTTAATAAATTATTTGATCAGTTTTGTGTATGTGTGTGTGTGTGTGCACGCACGCATGATATGGCTATGTATATTTGTGTGTACGTGTGTGCACATTCATATATATATATATATATATATATATGAATACCAACAAATATGAGCCGAAAAGTATGTATGGAGCAAGGAGAAGAATGTAGGTGCCAGCCCTTGCCTTCCATCTTATTTGAAACATGGTCTCTTTGTCATTTTTCTACTGGACGTGCCAGGCTAGCTAGCCCAGAACTATAACCTCCAAGATCCTTAACTCTAAAGGACCATTTGACTGTCAAATCACCTACAGAATACAGCTGCAGTTTCTTTGGTTACCTCACATCTCACTCCCTACCTACCTTGCTCAAGTGCAATTATATTTGGAGACAGGGTTTAGTGAGGTTGGGGCCCCATGGTGGAACTGATGTAAACATAAGACAAATAAATGCCACCAGCGTGTACCTTCTGCCTTGTGTGCATGGGGGGGGAGGGGCAGGGAACTAGAATAATGAGAAATGAGCATTTGCTGTTGATGCTACCCCAACTGTGATCTTTCATCACAGTGCCTGTGATGAGCGTGCTAACTGTCAACCTCACAGAAACTAGACTCCCTGGAGAGATAGGGCTCTAAGCATGCTCGGGGGGGGGGGGGGTAACCTTGATTACATTACTTGACATGGAAAGGCCCATGTTGACAGTGAGTTGAACCATTTCCTGCATAGGGAATCCTGGACTACATCAAACGAGGAGGTGGGTTGAGCATTAGCATTTATCTTTCCTCTCCTTCTTGACAATGGATGCAAAGCTCCCTCAGACTCAGGCCACTGTGACTTCCCCACCATGACGGACTGTAACCTGGAGTTTTGAGCTGGGACAGACCCTTTCTCCCTTAAAATGCCTTGGTCAGAGTGTCTTATCACAACATCAGGAAAAGAAGTTTTTGGCACAACCAGACTAAATGTCCATTAATATGAAAAGCAAAATTATAAATGCAAAAATCTTTTCAATTTAGATATAACATTTTTATCTGAGGATGTTATTTTAGTCTCGATTCTGCTATCTAGATAAAGCATTCTTAAGCATTTCCACCCACAGACACTTCTCACCTGAGAAATTTTTACCTACACTTGGATATATAGGTATATTAAATGAGTATGCAAATCACGTTATTTCTGAAAATAAATTATGAAGAAATTACTCACTGTACGTACAATTTCACTGTTCAAAGAAGGAAGTAAACATGTAAGAAAGTAAAGACTAATGTAAAGGGTTCGTTTGTTTATTTTGACATAAAGAACTAAATCCTGGCTGAATGCTTGATACTGCAGGACGCAGAACATCTTCAACGGTCTACAGAGTTGGTCAATGTCTCAACTTTACTATCATCAGTCCTGAGAACACCAGTTGCATAAATGTGTACTATAAGATGACAGAAGCATGTTCAGGCCCACTTCAGGAATTGTTGTAATTGCAGCACTAATCTCAAGCCAAAACTCATTCAATGATTTTGTGTGTTCGACACACAAGGCAGCAGCTCACGTTTAAAATCGAGGATTTAGCACAATACAATCCTAACTTGGTACATCTGAGAAAGAATGGAAGGGAAATATGAAGTCTTTGCTCTTATTAAATCATTAGGATTAAGAGAACAAAGTTTCCCATGTACTGTAAAAAAAATTGCAGTTCAACACAATGCGGTCTCCAAGCTACCACGGGACAATAGAAGCTTCCATTGATGTTGTGTGGGATGATGACGCAGGCAGTGCAAAGTGTGAGTATCATATGTTCAGGACCAAGGCTGCAGTGATGTCCCACGGCAACTGCTTCCAGGAACAGTCCAGATACGATCTGGATCAACCCCATACACATTTGACTTTGATTGTTGTATGTTCAGAAGTTTTTCACGTTACAGACTTCTCACTCTTGTTGACTCATTCAGAACCCTAATAGTTATGACCAAGAGCTTAAGAAAGCTGGAACTAGATGTTGCACTCTGTGCCTTCCTTGCTACATCCATATACATGGCAGCAGGTTTACCTTCAATAATTCATTAGGTTTTAATGGTAAGGAGAGTGGATTGTGGCTATTCCCTTTGACAGGAATCCACAGTAAAATCTTTTTAGCAAATGAATCTTACCTTCCGACATGAGACTTTGGTTTTTGTCATCGGAGATTGATTTTAGTAGTAACTTGATTGCTATAACATTTGTTTCAAATGAAGAAACACAAATAGTTGAAGGCAGAGCGATTCTGGCGCAAGGTGGTCTGGACTAAAGGGAATAGGTCTTGCCTGCTTTACTTCCCTATAGCAACTGATTTTCGAAAGAGCATTGAGCTGTTACCATGGATACCCAAAGGTCCCCAATTTGTACCAACAAAACTATTACACAAAACCCAAACTCACTTGAAAACAACAGCAAGAAGATTTTAATTTAGTTTTATTTACATTGTGTATGTGCTATGTGGGCTAGGGGGTAAGTGGTTGTGAGGGCAGGTGTCTCCAGAGGCCAGAAAAGGATGTTGGATCTTCTAGAGCTGGAGTTACAAGTAGTTAAGAACTTCCTGGTACAGGTATTAAAAACTAATCTCAGGTCCTCTATGACAAGCAAGCACTCTTAACCACTGAGCCATCTCCCTAGCCCAGACATGAAGTTCTTCTTAGGAACTTTGTAGCATGTATCACTGAAATACACTGACTTTCTTTTGACTTGTTCAGATAACACACACACACACACACTTACACATACTCACACACATACATATACACGCTCACTCACACACACATACACACACTCACACACACACATACATATAAACACACTCATACACACACAGTGACTTCCATTATTTGTTCTAAAGTCTGCCCCAATTAAGAGACTAATAACTGCTATCTTTTCCAAATCACACATCACTTCCCTGCAGATCGTACTTAGGAAGAAAACCAATCTTCTTGTTCTGTAGTTTCCAAAGCTCACATTTTCTACATTAAAATAAATAAATAACGTCTCTAGTTTCTCTC
>NC_022011.1:69207391-69208103 GCF_000317375.1 Microtus ochrogaster | reverse complement strand
TCTGTAGACCCGGCTGGTCTCGAACTCCCAGAGATCCGCCTGCCTCTGCCTCCCGAGTGCTGGGATTAAAGACGTGCGCCACCATCGCCCGGCTTCAGTTCCTCAACTGTTAACACCTGTGAGTTCTTCACAAATCCTGGTATAGAGTTAATTTATCCAGGGCAGTGCTTTTCAAAGATGACCGCACATTAGAGTCCTCTGGGGAGGTGTTTTTAATACGCCTGGGTCCTCGCCTTAGACCAATTCAATTAGAAGCCCTGGAAGTATTTTTCAAAACTTCTCCTGCAGTCCTAATGTGCAAGCTGGTTTGCGAACCAGTGGTCTAGGTCTGGTTTCTCTGTTACGTGTCCTTGGCTCACCGTTTCCTTTTTGAACGTGTCTGCAGCGCAAGGCTCCAGTTTGTCCTTGCAAATCCTTTTCTGTCACTCCTGGGCCAAAGTAAAATCTGAGTTCGGCGGTTTTATTTCCTGCCCCTAAGTAACACCTATGCTGAATCGCAAATGTCACTTAAAACTCTGCTGCAACTGTTAGAATTCCTAGCAAGCCTCAGATGAATCCTCTCAATACACATTTATGGGGGACGGGCCCTTGGGAGAAGTCTTGCTGCTTGAACCCAGAGCCTTGCACACTTCAGGAAGCTACCCTTCCCTAAAATGGCTTAAGTTCTTCGTTTGCTCTTTCTTTTTTTTTTTCCTCTCTCCCTATATATTTT
>NC_022011.1:69168398-69206842 GCF_000317375.1 Microtus ochrogaster | reverse complement strand
GGTCCAAATCAGGAGCAGAAGGAGGGGGAGCACGAGCAAGGAACTCAGGACCGCGAGGGGTACACCCACACTCTGAGACAATGGGGATGTTCGTTTGCTCTTTCTTACCTCACCTGTTCCTCTCGGTTATGCTTGTGCCCCACAGCTCGTGAGAACCCCTTTTTGTTCCAAAGTTACTGGTCTGAAAATTTTCAGTGACGGCAGCTTTGCCCTTTTCCTGGCGTGTTATAAACCTTTCAGTTTTGCGGCCATTTTCTAGCACCGCGTCAAAATCCCACCCGACGGATATCACTCTGGATTCCATTCATCACGTATTCTCTTTAAGAATATCTCAGCCTAGCCGGGCGGTGGTGGCGCATGCCTTTAATCCCAGCACTCAGGAGGCAGAGGCAGGCGAATTTCTGTGAGTTCGAGGCCAGCCTGGATAAGAAAAGCTAGTTCCAGGACAGGAACCAAAAAGCTACGGAGAAACACTTTCTCAAAAATAAATAAATAGATAGATAGATAGATAGATAGATAGATAGATAGATAGATAGATAGATAGATAGATAGATAGATGATAGATAGATGATAGATAGATAGATAGATAGATAGATAGATAGATAGATAGATAGATAGATAGATGATAGATAGATGATAGATAGATAGATAGATAGATAGATAAATAAATAAAAGAATATCTCAGCCTATCTTACACTGTTGGGAGATTCTCTGTGATGCTTTGGGATTCTGAATTCCATTCACATGTGTGTGGGACTCCCTTTGTCCTTTGTTTGCTGTTCCAGCTAGACAATGGTCTGCTTTCTCCTCGAATTTCACATGTCGCCATTTTTACTCAACTAAATATATCACACTGAAAAATACTCTGTCCTTTCCCTAGAACCTTTCAGTCTGGAAATTTAAGCAATAGTCTGGAAATACTACCATCTTCTCAGCATCCTGTGGCTCGCCAGCAACTCCCACAGCACTCCTGCTTTTTAGCGTGTTCCTTGTATTACTACTATGCGTACGTGCTATGTATGTGGGCATGCATGTATGCCACAGACTCAGAGGACAGCTTTTGAGAGTCCCTTCTCTTCTTTCACCACAGGATTCAGGGCTTCAGGTCTATGGAGTTATCCCCTCAGCCTTCCTTTTCATGTAAGAGATAACCAAAAAGTCCTTCCAATTCCCAACTTAAAAGCCTGTAGAGTCTTTAGCAAACCACCTAATGCTCTCTGTGGCTTTCCTACTGCCTCCTCCGAGAAAGGACAGAAGTAAGGTATGGTTGGTAGATGTTTTTTGGAGAATACATATTCAAGAAAGATAGGGCAGCTTTTGCAAATGTTGTGTTGAGAGTGGGGGCCCTTTGTTTGTCCCAGCCACCCAGCTAGCTTACACCCGAAATAACCACACAGAAACTGAATTAATTAAATCACTGCCTGGCCCATTATCTCTAGCCTCTTATTGGCTAACTCTCACATCTTGATTTAAGCCATTTCTAATAATCTGTATATCACCACGAGATTGTGGCTTACTGGGAAAGATTTAGCATGTCTGACCTGGCATCTCCATGGCGGCTCTCTCTCTCTCTCTCTCTCTCTCTCTCTCTCTCTCTCTCTCTCTCTCTCTCTCTCTCTCTCTCTGCTTTCTTTCTCCCAGAATTCAGTTCTGTCTTCTCCACCTACCTAAATTCTGCCCTATCAGGCCAAGCAGTTTCTTTATAGAAGTAGAGCGATGCAATGATCACACAATGATCTGTGTCTGCCATGGTTTATCTTTACTATCAATGTGAATCACTTGGGAGATAAGCTTTCTGGACATTTCCGTGCAAGGTTATCTTAGCTGCTATGGGAAGGCTGGTCCACTGTGGGTGGCGTCATTCCCTTGGATAGGACAGTAGGTTGTAAAGAAAGGAAAATGTGAGCTAAGCACAGCATCTATCCCTCTGCTTCTGTGCTGTGAAGATGCCTCCTGTGACTTCCCCCACGACAATAGACTCTGCTTTCACCAGAGTACTCTCTCTCTCACAGTGATAGCAATGTGCCTACGGCAATGCCTTACTAACCCTATGAGTTCTGAAGTCTCTTCTACACTCTTGAGTAAAACATGAGGAAAATACAGTCTACATAGCTCCACACCCACAGTCCAGGTCTCAGTGATCCAGGGAGAAGTAAAAAACTTCACTGTCTTCATCTGTTAAGTGAACGTGGTCATGACAAAAAGCACCCAAAGGACTGTCACCAAGAGTCAATATCTGATTTGCTTCAGCCATACCTGAATGTTTCTGCTCTCATTGTGGTCTATGGTATCTACTTGTATGTCTGCCTGTACGCAAGTGTGTTTGTGCAGGGTTATATGGGTTCCTGTGGGGGGGGGGTAAGCACAGATATGAGTGTGTAGGACAACCTCAGCTGCTCTCGGATGCTGTCCATCTTGTTTATTTGAGACAAGGTCTCCTATTGGCCTAGACTTGCTCTGTAGGCTATGCTAGCTCTCCAGCAAGCCCCTGGGCTCCACCTGTCAGCAGCCCCAGCAGTAGCATTAAAAGCAGCATCCAGCTCTTCTTTGTTTGCTTTTCAGTATGAGTGCTGGGAGACAGAACTCAGTTCTTCACACTTACAAAGCAAGCATTTTACCAATGGAGGTACCTCCTCAGCCCAAAGCTGTGAATTTCTTTATGTGCCTTTGCTTGCCCATCTGTACAATGGGAGTACTATGATTCAGTCTATCCCAGGGGATTATCAAACCCGGAAGAAAGAAAGAGTTCATTGCTGCTCATGGTGCTCACAGACCTTTAGAAGAAAAATGCACCCAGCAGAGTGATTTTGATATTTAGTGTGTTAATAGAATTTTCATCACCATCTTAGAAGGCTGGTTTTATTTATGTACACAATTAGTAAGATAGCATGTGGGAAATGGTGGGCAGTGCTAAAACACAGGCCATTTCTCTGAGTGAGCGAAGGGGGTCATAACTCACGGGAGATGGACTGAGATGTGAAGGTCACTCACTTATTCACAGGAATAAATTATATTATAGCATCAAGTAAGTTTCTTTGGCTCGCCATAAAGAGGAATACGGCTACGTAATTTACTCGCAAATGATGGTTATAAACCACTCACACGCTAACAAATCACATTACACCAGACAAACCACATACTCATGCTTACACGGATACTGGCCTCCATGGGTGTGAGGAGCAGAGCTCCTGGCCACCCTGGCCACATCTCGGTTCACAAGAAAAGATCACGCCCCAGTAACGGCTTAGGGAAACTGATACTTCAGGATGAGCCCACCCTTCTCTGCCTCCCATATTGGAGACTCCCACCTCTGAAGCTGAGGGCATATACGAGGATGAGTGTATTATTGGCATGGGCACTGGGAATGCTTCAAGCAATCTGATAAACAATCCAGGTGTGAAGTGATCAATGAGAGGATTATTGATTTCGGAAACTGAATATACAGCAACAACAACAACAAAACAGGTTGTAGCCTTAGTCCATTGTGTTGCTATAACAAAACACCAGAGACCAGGTAAATTCTAGGGTACAAGTTTTCATTTCTCACAGTTCTGCTGGCTTGGAATTCCAAAATCAAGGGGCCATGTGTCCTCAGGCTAACACTTTCAGCTGTGCTTGCCGTAAAAGAGCAAACGAGAAACCAGCAACTCGCTCAGACTCACCTGAAGCTTCTCTTGTAAATGCCCCAAGTCCATTAATGCCAAAGGATGTTTGATGGCCTAATCAGATCATAAGCACTACCATCTTATGCTCTCACTTCAGCAGCGCCCGAATGTTCGAGGCAACACAGTGAGTCATTAAGGTAGCGTTCCTCCTTTGCTCTCAGATTAACGTGGCACAATTCTATCCGTTTAAAACAGTAGCTAAAATTGACCCCATGCTGCCTATAGGCTAACTCCCCGCCACTCATTTTGCCACAGCAAGTTCAGGAGATAAAAAAATGTTGTCCCCCATTTTGAAGACAAAGGAAATAAATCTCGGAGCGGTTAATTCACTTGCCTCAGATTGTACAACTCAGTAAGGGCAGTGAAGACCTTAAAGCCAGGTTTGCCTGACTCTGAGGTCCACGAGCTTTGTAAAACCATTATGGCTCTCTAAGTAACCTGAGATGACAAATACACTTTTTCAGGGATGCTAATTTTGATTGGCAAAATATGAATTTTCAGCACAAAGGGCCACCATTGGTTGAGGGTTTAGAGAACAGGACCATGTGCCAATTGCCTGTTACCCTTCACTTAGCCTGGTCCCCTAATGGGACAGGTAAGAGACCTAAGAACTGGAGGACTAAAGTCACTTCCCAGGCTCCCAAGGCATGAAGCAGCACAGTTGAGGTTGGCATTTACATGTAGCATATGAGCAGAAACCTTCTCCCGCCACCAAGTGCTGCTGGTGATATGGAATGAGATGATCTGCATACGGCAAACTTATTGTGCCTGGTGCTCCCTTCCACCCGCTCACCAAGTTAGCATATTGTCCGTGACCCAGACGTGAAGGCAGTCGTACGTCACTCTTAGTATTCTAGTAGAGTTTTCTTAACTGTAGGCATATTATGTTTCCATTATCAAGAGCTTAAATACAGAAGTGCAGAGAGAAAATGATGTGGGAGTGTCTTTATCTATCTGTTGCTTTCATTGGTTAATTAATAAAGAAACTGCCTATGCCCATTTGATAGGCCAACCCTTAGGTGGGTGGAGTAAACCGAACAGAATGCTGGGAGAAAGAAGCCGAGTCAGGAGTCGCCGTGATTCTCCCACTGCAGACAGACTCAGGTTAAGATCTTCCCTGGTAAGCTACCTCATGGGCTACACAGATTATTAGAAATGGGTTAGATCAATATGTAAGAGCTAGCCAATAAGAGGCTGGAACTAATGGGCCAAGCAGTGTTTAAAAGAATACAGTTTCCATGTAATTATTTCGGGTGTAAAGCTAGCCGTGCGGGCAGCCGGGTGCCAGGGAAGCAGCCCGCCGCTCCTAATACAACAAGAAAAGGGGAATCCTCTCACTCACATTCATTCCTCTTTCCCTCCCTCCTGCGCCATCAACAGTCTGGAGTCTTCACGAGGAGCTTTGTTAGGCATTCAGGCACAGAGGCACAGCATAGTCGATCCTGTTGTGCAGTTCTGAGACTGACTTCAAGTGCAGCTCTGATCCAGAGAGTTCACTAAAGTGTGTATGTTAATCACTATTTCACTACATCATGCCTTTCAGAGGCCAGATTGGGGTGGGGGGAGGGAGGTGAGGTTGGGAGTGGTGTCTAACAATTTCCAGTTTTAACCTGGTCTGTCTCACATTGCTATAACAATGAAGTACATTCTGATCTTCTTCCCAAGACTATGTCTGCGTCCCCAGCTTTGTGGGACACATGAATGCAGGGAAGTGACTCTTACCTCTCGTGATGAGGCACAGGGCTGTCTCTGAGCTGTGACAATTGTTGGTCCTCAGGGGGTATCTACTTATTTTATAACATTTCTTTCTAACAATGTGGATGCCCGTTCCTCTTGTGTAGTGCTAATTATAATCAAACCCATTGTCTGAAATGGCTGAGGTAATTATATGTGTATGTATAAATGCACACAAACACATTCCAATTATTGTTTACATATGTCATTGATTGATTTTTTTTTCTTCTCTGCACACATCTATAGCTGTTCACTTATTTCTACAAACTGACAGGCTCAGACAAGGACCAGAGGGGTGGTCGTGACTTCTTTTTCCCAGTGGTGAGATTTGGGAAGTTCCATTTTCTAATTTACGGCATACTCTAGTAGACTTTCCTTCATGCCCACAGTGCTGCCTCTCTGGCTCCAAAAGGTGGTATTGTCATGATTGAAGAATTAAGATAAGCTGTCGCTTGAAGAGTGAAAGTGGCAACAGGAAAGTACCAACTAGCTGCCTGGAGCCAGCAAGCTAGCAGGGCAAACCTGTATTTAGAAAGAACATAATTTATTACATCCTGCCTAAACTACTAAAAGTAGGAAAACAAAGCCATTGCCTCCAAGTGAAGGGTGAAGTATTCTCCAAGATCCTTTAAGACAGACTCAGTGTAGACAATCTAGAAGGTTCCATGAGAGGAGCTTGTCCTAACTGACCACAAGGCTCCTCAATACTCAGTCAGGTCGGACAAGAGTTCACTTTTGCTCTAGTTTTTATTTTTTATTTTGAGATGAGGCCTCATGTAACCCTGGCTGGCCTCAAACTATAAGGCTGGATGGACTTCAATCGCTGTTTCTCACAGCTCCTGAGATTATGAGCATGTACTATCGTGCCTAGCTAGAGCAAATGCACTACAATATTTAAAGAAATGATTAACTGATTTAAAAAAAAAACTACCCTTTAGAGCAGAAGCTTTCAAATATTTTCCTTCAGTGTTGCCAAATTAATGTTATTTAATTATACACATCATAGAACATTTATGATATATAATATAGTTCCATATGATTAATTGCAAAAGATGCTATTTCTGGCATGTTATAAATATTGATAGTATAGAAATAAAATGTTGCACAATTCTTTGAGTGTGTTTAATGAAATAAGAAAACACTGTAACAATTTGAGATCCATGTTATCCATTTAAAAAAAGAAATTTTATGATTCCTTTTTACTCTTGAAATGGTCTTTTTATTCTGCTTCTATTGAACATTATCCTACAGAATCTCAAATCATGAATACAATTAAAATATTTCTTCTGGTTTTAGTTGTTACTTGGTCATCTAATAAACAATTTAGTGAAACCTCAGAGCATAATTACTAGAAATGTTAATCCTAAGAAATAAAATTTTAGTGCAAATATCTCTCTTAGTCAGTTGTTCTTAGGATGCCTCTGCAGAGGAATTCTCTAGTTTGCTTTGCTTTGATATGAAAGGATCTATACTTAGGACCCTTCCACTTGGAAGCCCTGGATGGTGTCAAGCTTTCCTTTAAACAACGTAAGAAAGGAAAAAGCACCATGGGCAAGGGCAAATCAGACCAACAGATATGAAATAAGAGCAAACTGAACACCAGGAACCAAAAACTTATCCTTTTGAAATATTAACATTCATATTCCCCTGGAACATCTTTTATACCTTGAGTTGATAACAACCACGTTATATTGGTCCTTCTCCAGAAAACTTTCTCCCTAGCACTAACCAGGATACTGTATGATCAGATGTCATATTCTCTTTTCAAATACTTATTTAACTTTTAAAAATTATTATGTCATTTCTCCCTACCCTTTCATTCTATGTAATACCTTCCATGGCCGTCCTTCAGATTCATGGCCCCTTTTGCTTCCATTGCTGTGACATATAGGTGTGTACATATTTGTGTGTTTCAAAATAGATATTTGTAATGCACATATGTGTGTGTGTGTGTGCTTCTAGATGCACAAATAAGCCTGCTCAGTTTGTATAATGCTCTGTGTGTATTTGTGTTTTCAGAGCTGATCTTTGATATTGGATAACCAAGAGGTATGCTCTTCTCTGAGGAAAACAATTTGTCCTGCTCTCAGTATTCAGATGACGTCTCACAAGATGCTCTAAGAAGGACCTGACAAAGACAACATCCATAGACTCACTAATATGGATGGGAAAAGCTTACAAACCCTAGCAAGGTCTCCCAATGCCTTAACCCAAGAAGAACAACTATAGGCAACTATCTTATTTATTAATGTGCATCTCCCTGAATGAGACTGGCTACACTCTCCAAGAAATATTGTCTCCCCATTGTAACAACTATTCTACACTATTCATAGAAGGCCACGTACCTTGTGAAAATGAAATGGTTAATCTATGGCTATTTCCAAGATAATTCCATCATTGAAAACTTACCACCATAGCAAGGAACACAGTAAAAAAAAAAAAACAAAGCCATGCCAGCAAGAACTCAGGTTGCGAAGGAATCCTTTGGATTTGTGAAAATATGAAAGAAGAAACAGGTGGGTATGTAATATATTTAGAATTCCTTGTCTGCTGACTGTTGATTGTGCATCATATATTCACACACACACACACACACAGGCACATACACACACACACACACACACACCTTAAGTTGGGTAGCTCAGTGCCAAGCAAAGTGAAGAAGTCGGAAAATAACAGGGCAGAGATTACAGCCAGGCTTCAGGTGGGGGAGGGGAGAGTAGCCACCACAGAATAATAGGTTTTAAATTGAAGGTCTTTACTTAAAACCCCCAGGAAATAAAACAGGCCAAAAAGAGGAAGTGATTGAGAGAAAGAAAATTGCACAAGGGTTATATTACTTTAAAAGACAATCTCGTTTCTCTTTCAGAAATTGCTATATTTTTTGGAAGATGCCTCTGACAATGGATGTCATCACTTAAGGGCCATTGCTCAATAAAAGAGTACTCAGGAATTCTCAGTTTTATGGCACTTAAAATGTTTCGGCCGGTTTGCAAGAAAATGGCCAGATTTTGATCAATTTCCTTGAAGGAACTAAAAACTCTGAAATGTAAATGAAAAAAATTAAACAACTGATTCTTGGTGCTTTTTTTCTACCTAATAGGAATACATTTTTAAAACATTGTTTTGAAAAAAAGAATAGATTAAAAGTTTATTGATTCCAAATCTATAAACATAGTCACATGGTGTGTTCCAAAAAGGTATAGGAAAAAGAAACAAATGTGTTATCAGGGCCAGTGTCCTACTGTTTCATATTTATATATTCATTAGTATGTATAAAATAGTATTGTGTATATATAGATATTAATATGTATATACTTATTACATATATTAATATGTATAAAATATGGTGGTAGCATAAGCTAAAATCATGGTGTGGACTCAGGCTTCTCAGTGTCAATCAGAAAAGAATAACATGTGTCCTGGTTAGTTGTTTGTTGTTGTTTGGTTGGTTGGTAGGTTTTGTCTGCTTATCACAAGCTGCAGTCATCTGGGAAGAGGAAAGAAGATTGAGGAAAAAGCCTCCATCAAACTGGCCTGTAAGCAAGTCTCTAGGGCATTTTTTTCATTTATTATTAATGTAGGAGGGTACAGCCCATTGTGGGCAGTGGCACCCCTGGGCAGGTGATCCTGAGGTGTATAAAACAAGGAAAGTGAACAAGTCAGGAAAAACAAGTAAGTAAAGAGAGTTCCCTCATGGCCTCTGCCTTGGCTTCTCTCCATGATGGACAGTAACAAGTAATCCATACAAACCCTTTCCTCCCAGGTTGCTTTTGGTCATGACCTTGATCAGAGCAATAGAAAGCAAACTAAGACACTGTATTTAAATTATTCTGCATGGATTCAACATGTATTACATTAACAAGAATTCAAACTCATCCATAAAGTTCCATTCATAATAGTGACAGTAAAGACACGGGCTATGGAACACCTTCCACATTGTTTCCTAACTAGATATATAAAGGCTTCCTTTTTAAAAGTTATTGCATGTATGCCTTGTGCATTAATAAATTATCTTTTCCTATAATCACTAGCTAGTCTACTATAACTGTAACAATTCAAAGAAGTCTTATTAAAGTAAGTGATATACTAAAAATCAATTAACTATATTTCAATTAGGACTTTTTTTCTTATAGTCATCATATTATTTATTCTGTGGCTATGAAGTTTGCATTAAGTTTGAAAAACTGCAGCAGACAGTCAAAGTGAGTTTTCTATGAATTCACTTACACTACTTAGAGAATAAAAACAAGAAACAGAGCTAAGTCAGAGGAATCAGAATGGCCGCAGTAATAAAGGGTGACTGGTGAAACCCAAGCTTCAGGCGGCTTCAGGATAACTTAACACATGCTACGTACTCTCCCTAGGGAGGCAAAAATTGGACTATGTGACTATAAGACAAACTGAAAAAAGCTGAGTTTATGTGGAAAGGAGAGGGAACCAGAGGAATTGCAAAAAGGCCACTCATCAATAGAACAAGAATGAAAGAATTTGCCAGTTATTTTAGTAGATATACAAAGAGCGAAAGAAATTAAACTCCAACCACTTAATTTTGTCTGTGTTTCATAAAAGTTTTTTTTTTCGAAGATGGCCCATGAATTGCATTATAAACTTTGGTGGCTGCTTTTTCTGAACTGAAATGATTGACATTTGAGGACAACTTGCAATAAATATATACTAGGATCATTGTATAGCTCTCATTTCTCATTTGATCCTCAGACAATTTGAACTGGGAGACAGTATCACTATCCTTATTGGGCTTGTCATTATTCCTTTGACTTCTTGAAACTGGTTCTCAGACGTAGTGCAGTTTGGCTTTGGACAGGCAATCTTCCGCCTCTGCCTCTGAGTGTGAAGATCAGATCTCCACCCCACTCTCTTCTGCCCGTTTCACAGTGAGGCACCTGAACGTAAGCGTGTCAATGAAGCAGTGGCACAGTTCTGTGAGTCAGTGTTTGCCACACACACCTGACAACCCGAGCTCAATACCCTGGGCACACAAACAGCTGGGTGAAGCGGCACGCATCTGTAATCCCAGCCCTTCGATGACCAGATGGGAGGGAGACACGAGACAACCTTGGGCAAGCTAAACTGGAGTAAACTTAGCAGCAGAAACAAGAGCCTTTCCCTCAACAAGATGTAGAGGGGTTCCTCTGAAAGTTGTCCTGCCTCACCCACCTGACATTTACACATGTCTTCCTACACATACAGAAACACACTGGGAGCTTAGTTAGGGTTTCCAGTGCTGCAATAAAACACCATGACCAAAATACAGGTTGGAAGGAAAGAGTTTATTTTGGTTTACACTTTCAGATCATAGTCAGGACAGGAACTCAAGCAGGCCTGGAAACTGGAGGCAGGAGCTGATGCAGAGACCATGGAGAAAAACTGTTTACTGGCTTGCTTCACTTGACTTGCTTAGCCTGGTTTCTTATAGAACCTAGAACTACTAGCCCAAGAATAGCACCGCCCACCATGGACTGGGCCCTCCCTCATTGTTCATAACGTAATATGTGGAGCAGTAGCTGGGAGCTCACATCTTGAGACACAAGCGCAAGGCCGTGCTCTAACTAGAAATAATGTGGGCTTTTAAAACCTCAAAGCCTGCCCTCAAGACATAACTTCTCCTATTCCTTTTCATACAGTTCCACAAAACTGAAGATCAAGTGTTCATATTTATGGGTTTATGGAGGCCATTCTCATTCAAACCACCACAGTGCCAAGATAGTATATATTGCATAGAAATTTTAGTTCAAGTTTCCAAATTTACACACATGGAATGGTCCTTCTAGGGTGTGCAGGCTCCTCCAGTTCCCAGTCAGGTTAGTGGTTCACTGTGTGCCTATTGTATAGCAGTTATCTCTAAATTGAAACCGTATCCTAGAGGAAAGCCCCTTAAGTAAACGTCACTGTCAAGGCTCAGGAAGTAATCAGCTCACAAGTCTTGGGAAGTTCCTGAAACTGAAGAAATCCAGAAGGCTTCTACACAAGATTACATAAACAGTAAACTTCTAGGGACTGTAAGCTTTCCAGCTGATCCACCTGCCTTCAAATTGCACAGAAAGTCATAGGATGAAGCTTTTGGAGTTCTAGAAACCTAAAGTGAAAGACTCTCTTCAGTCATGTAGCTGTTTTTGAGTCATCTGTACTACTGTGAGCAACTCCCAGCTCATGCTCTTATAAGCAATTCCAGTAAGTCCACAGATTCGCCAAGACTGACATAGGTGGAATTCTTTCTTTAGTCTTTCATAGGTGCTCTATATGGATGAATGAAAACTGGTTCATGTCTCCCCAGGTCAAGACACAATAGTTGCTCAGTAAAGTTAGGCCAACTAGGTGCAGGTTCAGTTTCTGATGGGCTTGTGAGCATGTCACCCAAACATAAGTCGAGATGAATCAATGTTCCTCCTTCCCCGCGGAGGAAGGCTTTTTTTTTTTTTGCGCCATTTTTCTAAATTTCTTTTATTTATTTTATGTATGAGTGCTCTATCGACTTTAGGCCAGAAGTGGGCATCAGATTCCACTATAGATGGTTGTGAGCCATCATATGGTTGTTGGGAATCGAACTCAGGACCTCTAGAAGAATAGCCAATGCTCTTAGTTGCTGAGCCATCTCTCCAGCCCCTGAGGGAGTTTTTCAAAGTAATTGTCATTGGGAAGGAATGTTACTTGAATTTGCTGTATTAGAGAAAGATTTATTTTAGCTAAATTTATATGCCTCTCACATCCCCCACAGAAACGTCCTTAAATTAAGCTGGTAATTTTAATCTTGGTTCCTGAACATAGAGAGCATATGTTATAAATATATTTCTTCAACTCAACTTACCATCTTTATACATTGTATTTTCTCTTACTGGCATGATGGTAATTTTTTATTATGAAAAATTCAAACATAAGGAAAAGATGTGAGAATTGTATAATGAACAGGCATACATCCATAATGTAATTCATGGTAGATTTTTAAATTATTAATAGTTTGATTTTACGTATTTATCTTATCTTATGGGCATGAATACTCTGCCTACATAAATGTATGTATATTATGTGTCCAAGAAAGACAATAAAAAATGTGTTGACTCCCCTGGAATTAAAGTTACAGGTGGTGTGAGCCATACTGTGTGTATACTGGGAATTGAACTCAGGTCCTCTGCAAGAGCAACCAGTGCTACTAACGACTGAGCCATCCCTCCAGCCCCTAGTCTGCTTTTCTTGTTGACATATTTTGTATTGTCTCTATGAACTAGTTAGTGTACCTTACAACTGGACTATATGAGATAGTGTTTTTACTGAAAAAGACATATTTGAGACTTTCCATTGAATTGCTATGTTTTAGCTAGACATGGTGGCACATGCCTATAATTCTAGTATTCAGGAGGCTGCATCAAGAAGATCATTAGTTGAAGGTGAGCCTGGGATATACAGCAAGACCCTGTCTCGAGACAGAGCAAACAAACACACCCTAATTTTTTTACATCACTAAGTTCTAAAGTCAGGAATTGATAAACTAGGCATGGTGTTCAAGATCATCCTCAGCTATCTAGTTAATTAGAGGCTTTAACTACATGAGATCTGTTTCAAAGCAAAACAAAAGGAATAAGAAGAAAGAGCAGGGACAGAAAGGAGGGAGGACTTGGTGATAGTTCTTATGGCCAGTAGCAGAAAAGAGGATATTATGACTGTTTGGTTTTTTGTTAAGCATCATTATAAGCTTCCAGATTTTTAAACATTAAATTGCGCAAATCAGTTATAGCTATTATTACTTTAATGCTCTGGTTTTTCAATGAAGCAATTCAAGACGGCCTTGCTTGTCTGCTTTTCATAGGGAAGACGTGATTTGCCAGGAAGGGCTGTAGTCACAGGGAAGAGGAAATTGGGCATGTGGTAAAGGCTTACAGGTGGAGCAATATCAAACACTACCACATTTACCAAACAGATGGCAGGGAGAGCAAGCTGCGACGAAACCAGAAGGGAAATATGAAGCTTTATTTTGACATGCCGCTGTCATTTTTAGATACAAAGAATGACTTTTTTAATGGCTACCTATAATTATTTTGTTCTGCTACCCATTCATTGGCAAAAAGTTGCCTGGAGCTCCATGTTTCTAACTGGATAAAGAAAGAACTATAAACATTCTCAGGAGCTTTATGATTTCATAAAGCAAGGTGATCTGTAATAAAAACACAACTCAAAATAATGGCAAATATCCCCCAATAAATACTTGTTCATCCTCAATCCATTCCTAAGTGAAACAAATATATACTATATTTTTCTCCTCCCTAAGGACTTTATGTATGATTACTCTCAAATCCTTCACCACAGTGACTGGTTTCCAGTAAGTGGGCCAAAAGGAATCAAACTACTAGGTCATTTGATCTGTCAGTAGCAAGGAAATCAATATTTTTTAGTGCAGATAAATATAAGCTATCTGAACAATCCAAACAAATTATAAGACTAAAAATTAAAATTAAAAAGTAATTCGCAATAATCTTTAAACTAAGCACTTAAATGTTCTAAGCCTTAAAAAGAAACTAGGAACAGTTTGCTAATACTTATTAAATTTGCTTTAATTATTTGTACTTCTTATATGGGGCATATGATGCTGCCCTTACAATATCAATTGAATACAGAAAATGATTGGTAGAACTTCAACGCACTTAAGTGAGATTGAAATAAAGTTAGACTAAAAGGAAGGAGGGTATACCAGAAGATAAAAGAAACTGGTCCCCTAAAGCATGGCCTCGCTTGTCTCTGGAGATGTGTGTTTGAGACTTGGAGAGAAGGCTTGGAATTCGTTATTAAGAGCAATAGCAAATCGTTTTTAAAGTGTCAGCACGTTGGATCACCACATTCTGTTCCTAACATTTATAAACACAGTCTCTAAATTACAAATAATTTACCCCACATCAAATGAAGCTTAACAAAACAAATAAAAACAAAAAAATATTTATAGTTCATTTCTTGACTTTCAAAATTCTTCCTACTTTTAAACAGCACATGGGCATAAATGGGTTGACTGAATAAAATGTATTTGTCGATTTATACGTGTATATGCTTCTTGATAAAAATAGGGGAATTGTAGAAAAGGAGAAAAAAAGAAAGGCAAAAAGGACAGCCACCCACCTGCCAAAGGTCAATAAGAAGGACTGCACTCTATAACTTTTCTTCGGTGACATCTCACTAAAGTTCACCATTACTTTATTATTACAGCATATGGGTCCTCCTAAGAACACTAACAGTGTGAAATAAATGAATATGGCTTCAGATGCTACTGATGGCAGTGGGAGACCAGGTTTAATTCACTCTTACGAAGTCTTCCTGAATTGTGTCACTTGTAGAATTTGTACTTGACTTTCGAAAACATAAAATGTCCTTGCTGGTGAGAGCTAATTAAGATCCCTGGCCCTCTGCGACTGAGCTCATTTTGTTCAGGTTGACTGCATGCTAGAGTCTGACTCAAGATGATCATGCAGTGTACAGAGCACTCAACTTTTTCCGTTGAATTACAGAAATTGCCTAGCTCGGTGCTATCCTGATACATTCCACAAGAGTGGCATCATTTGAAAACCATTAGACAAGACTTCTGCCAAATCACCACTGCAGGCTTGAAAGCAGCTACAAGTTCAATAGTTCTACTTTGGAATGAACGCATAGTAATGCCAGGGAACTGTTAGCAAATCAAGAGAAAGCTATACTCCCCGTTCACGATGAGGATGAATCTCATAGACATGTGTTAAGTGAAAGAAGTCGTACACAAGAAGTAGGAACTTGGACATCTACTTGTATAAATTTCAAAACCTAGCAAATCTAATTACCAGTGACAAAGGTCAAAATAATAGTCAGTCTGAGTGGTAGGAACTGATAGAGAGTGTGCATGAAAAATTTCTCAGGGGCGCTGATATCCTTTCCATAGATGGTTGAAGGCACTTTCCAGCCTGAGGTGGTGATTTGGCGGAGGTACTATTTGATGGCTTATAAATAATGCCATTCAACCTCAAAGACAGGCATTGCCTCAGAGTAAAGGGTTGGGAAAATTTTTCCAATCAAATGGACCTAATAACCAAGCTGGTATAGCTATCCAAATATCTAACAAAATAGGCTTCAAACTAAAATCAATCAAAAAAGACAAAGAAGAACATTTTATATTAGTCACAGGAAAAATCCATCAAGAGGAAATCTCACTACTAAACATCTATGCTCCAAATACTAAGGTACCCTCCTACATAAAAGAAACACTTCTAAAGCTTAAATCACACATTAAACCACACACTCTAATAGTGGGAGACTTCAACACCCCACTCTTACCACTGGACAGGTCTGTCAGACAGAAATTTAACAGAGAAATAGGGAACTAACAGATGTTATGACTCAAATGATCTTAACAGACATATAGAACATTCCATCCAAACATAAAAGAATATACCGTCTTCCCAGCACCTCATGGAACCTTCTCAAAAACTGACCACATACTAGGTAACAAAGAAAACGTCAACAGATACCAAAAAATTAAAATAATCTCATATATCTTATACCATGGCTTAAAATTATAATTCAAAAACATTACTAATTTCAGAAAGCCCACAAACACATGGAAATTAAACAATGCTCACCTGAATCACCAATGGGTCAAGGAAGAAAAAAGTAAAGAAATTAAAGACTTCCTAACATTCAATGAAAATGACCACACAACATAACCAAATTTATGGAACACAATGAAAGCAGTGTTAAGAGGAAAGTTCATAGTACTAAATGCCTACATTAAGAAGCTGGAAAAATTCCACACAAGTGAGTTAACAGAACACCTGAAAACTCTAGAACAAAAAGAAGCAAACTCACCCAGGAGGACACAACAGCAGAAAATAATCAAACTGAGAGCTGAAATTAACATAATAGAAGCAAAGAAAAGAAGACAAAAAAAATCAATGAAACAAAGAGTTGGTTCTTCAAGAAAATCAAGAAAAAAGACAAACATTTACCCAAACTAACCAAATTAACAAAATCAGAAAGGAAAAGGGAGATATAACAAAAGAAACAGAGGAAATCCAGACAATCATTAGGTCACATTTCAAAAATCTGTACTGCACAAAATTGGAAAACTTAAATGAAATGGACAATTTTCTAGAAAAATATCACTTACCAAAATTAAATCAAGATGAGATAAGCAAATTGAATGACCTATAACTGCTAAAGAAATAGAAACAGTCATCAAAAGCCCCCCCCCAAAAAAGTCCAAAACCAGATGGTTTCAGCTCAGAATTCTATGAGAAAAACTAATACCAATACTCCATAAATTATTCCACACAATAGAAACAGAGGAAACATTGCCAAACTCTTTTTATGAGGCTACAGTTACCCTGATACACAAACCACACAAAGACATTACTAAGAAAGAGAATTACAGACCAATTTCACTCATGAACATTGATGATAAAATACTCAATAAAATACCGACAAATCAACCTGATTTTTGACAAGGGAACAAAATGGAAAAAAGAAAGCATATTTAACAAATGGTGCTGGGATAACTGGATATCAACATGTAGAAGAATGAAAATAGATCCATTCCTATAACCATGCACAAAACTCAAGTTCAAATGGATCAAAGACCTCAACACAAAGCTAACCATGCTGAACCTTGTAGAAGAGAAATGGGAAGTACACTTGAACATATTGGCACAAGAGATTGCTTCCTAAATATAACCCCAGCAACACAGACACTGAGAAAAACAATTAATGAATGGGACCTTCTGAAACTGAGAAGCTTCTGTAAAGCAAAGGACATGGTCAACAAGACAAAACAGCATCTTCAGCAGCCTACAGAATGGGCTAAGATCTTCACCAACCCTATCAGACAGAGGGCTGATCTACAAAATATAAAAAGGATTCAAGAAATTGGTATTCAAAAGAACAAATAATCCAATTTAAATAATGGGTAGAGACCTAAACAGAGAACTCTCAACAGAGGAATCCAAAATTGCTGAAAGACACTTAAGAAATGCTAAACATCCTTAGCCATCAGAGAAATGCAAATAAAAACAACTCTGAGATTCCATCTTACACCTGTAAGAATGGCCTAGGTCAAAAACAGTGATAACAACTTATGCTGAAGAGGTTGTGAGGTAAAGGGAAGACTCCTGCATTGCTGATGGGAACGCAAGCTGGTTCAGTCCCTTTGGATATTAGTATGGCGATTTCTCAGAAAACAACTTACCTCAAAACCCAGCAACACCAGTTTGGGGTATATACCCAAAGAATGCTCAATCGTACCACAAGGAAATGTGTTCAACTCTGTTCATAGCAGCATTGTTTGTGATAGCCAGAACTTGGAAACAACCTAAATACCCCTCAACCAAAGAATGGATAAGGAAAATGTGGTACATTTACACAATGGAGTAGTTCACAGCAGAAAAAAATAATGACATCTTGAAATTTGCAGGCAAATGGATGGATCTAGACAACACCATATTGAGTGAAGTAATCCAGAAAGACAAATATCATATGTACTCATTCATAAATGGCTTTTAGACATAAAGCAACGAAAAACCAGCCTACAATTCACAATCCCAGAAAACCTAGACAACAATGTGGACTCTAAGAGATAGATTTAATCTACATGGGAAGTAGAAAAAGACAAGATCTTCTCAGTAAATTGGAAGCATGGGGACCAGCGGAAAGGGCAGAAGGGAGTGGGGAGGAAGGAGGGAAGTGGAAAAAATGTATAGTTCAATAAAATCAATTAAATTTTTTTCAAAAATGATGTCACTCTTGCTTCACTGCATAGGGTGTTACACATGTATAAAATCCATTGAGGCAGGCAGTTTGTGCATCTTACTGTGAGGAAAGCTATACCTGAATAGAAACTGAAAGAATTATAAAAAAAAAGTGTCCAATTATGCTCTAACCTATCAAAAAAATAGAATTTTTCCAGATACTCCAATAGCTCCAAGCAATCTCCCTTTTGCAGTGCTGTTCTTCTGTAACTACATATAAGTAACTACATATGAGTTCTAGAGTCTAGATATAATCTGCTTTCTTAATGACATGACACTAAAACCCAGGCCATCTAAGCAAAATGAGCCAATGCCATGGTACTGAGTCTCTCTTTAGAGAAGGGAAAAGTAGAAGCCTGGTCTTCTTGAGGGCCATGATCATAAGCGTTTGCCTCAGAAATTCCCCATTAAGCAACTGTGTATTCTGTCTACTTTCTGACCCCCAGATGCTACTGTAGGCTTAGCAGATTCATGCACGGGTAACTGAGAGTCTTAGCTATAATATATCTAATATCCAGGAATCAAGAAAATTAAAAAGACCAGCAATTCAAGCATAGATACACAAAGTACTCTCAGGTGGTGATAATCACTGTGTGTGCATGGCAAAGGGCACTTTAGATGGAGAAGTCAGACAAAACCTCTCTAAAGCCATGATGCTTGATCTATAACCTGAATGAAGAGGCAGCACCAGCCATACAGAAAGTCTGGCAAACAGAGAACCAGTGCAGCAAACCAAAGCCCCATGGCAACGGCAAGCTTGATAAGCTTCATAACTGAAGAAGGCTGGTGTGTCCTGACCACAGGGAACTAGTGGAGACACTACATGGCAAACTAGAGGAAACGGTCTTGAAGTAATGAATATCTAGATTTAAAATAAAACAGCAGGTTGCTGGACGGTTTTAAGGGTGGGTATGGTTCAGATGAGGAGGCATTAGATGTCATGCTTCCTGGGACTGATAGGATCCATCTATTAGACTATGAAGAGGAAGGCAGTGGAATTTAATGCCACAACTGGGTCTTAGCCTTGGAGCAACAATGGTGGGGTTGTAAGGATAGTTCCAATCACCACGTTCTAAGAGATTTGAAGGACTGACAAAGTTGGGAGGAAAGAAAGTCATTTTGGATAGGTTGAGTTCAAGCTTCCTTTAGATGCCCTTTCACAAATGAACATGGGTTCACCAGATGAAATTGCAGTGATTTGATGAAAGCTGAAAACAATCATTCAGGTGGAAAAGAAGCTTGAAGTTTATACCAGGAGATGGGAGTGGGCTAACTGTAGAGTTAGCTTTAAAAAGAAAATGGAAATATATTTTCATATATATTTGTGTGACAAGACACACACACACACACATACACGCACACAACAGAGGGGATAGAACCCAGGGTCCACATGCACTAGGTGGTACTCTCCCACTGTGCTAGACCAGACGTGAAATTTTTGAGAATTTTAAAAATGGAGGTATTTCGAACATAATGTTGTTCAGCTCCTTAGAAAGGGTTATTATATCTTACAATATCTACACATGTCGTTGTCTTATCATTTATACGCTACATGTTTTGGCAGATAGCTAAGTGTTAAGTTCTGAAGTATTTAAAATCTAGAAGTAGTGATGGTAAATTAACTGTTGGTAGAGACACCTGTTAACTGATAATACATTTTTTAAAGGCCAGGAAGCTGCTACAAATTCAAATTTAAATATGCAGGCCTTTTGGCAAGGTATTCTCACTTCCATTAATATTTGCACAAATGGTTTTTTTAGAATTCATTGTGAAACAGTTGTAATATATATAACTAAAATACTGACTAAATAAGTTGTTTCTTAAACAAAATAATATAGTATAAAACCATTAAAAATAAGTGACATCTAAACTTGCTAGCATTTATACAAATACACACATACAAACATATAGATATGTGAATATGTGGGATATGGAAAATATAGTCTAACCTCAATTTAAATGATAAAAATCGAAATTTAGAAGATCAAATTATGGCACCGTTTTCTAACTTGCATGATTAAGACTTTTCCGTGTTGTTTAGATTTTTGTAAAAATCATGCATCATCTTTGTAACAGAAATGAACCATAAAATATGCTTCAAGGCTCTCTAATGTAGAACTTTTTGGAATATCTGAAAGAAACACAGTTTTCTGGCATTAGGAGAGCAGATAGCAAAAAGCCATAGGAGCCAATGTAGTTTTGAAGAAACTGTAGCTTTTGAATAAACAAGAAGTTGGGGTGAAGCAGCAGGGGTTTGTTTGAGTCTAAGTTTGGCACTTAGAAGAGTTGTAGGCAAATTGTTTTCTTACCCATGTTCTTTCTTCCTTCCCCTTCAACATTATTTCCTCTGACCAGACTATGAGAAATTACAGGGCACAAGAGTTTATCTCAAATAGTCAATCCCTGTGAGATGACTGTTAATGATCTCCTTCCTCTCGTGTGTGTGTGTGTGTGTGTGTGTGTGTGTGTGTGTGTGTGTGTGTGTGTGTATGTGGAGAGGGTGTGAGGGTCGGGGTGGATGCGGGTAAGGATACACTTGTTTGTACAGCACATGCATATGCATGTATGGAGTTGTGTGTGGAGGCCAGAGATTGACATCTGATTTCTGGCCTCTATCCCTCTTCACTTTTGTTTTTGACACAGTCTCTCATTAAGCATGGGGCTCACCAGTTCCTCAGGCCAGCAAGCTTTAGGGATCTTCTTGTCTCCGCCTCTCCAGCACTGGCATTGCAAGCATATACTCCTATGTCCAGCTTTGAAAAACAAGGTCAAGAAACCCAAACTCAGGTCCTCATGTTTGCATGGCAATTACTTTACTGACTAGGCCACCCCTCAGCCCCTAGTTTTTAGAAATTATTTTATACAGGATTAAAGAGGTACATTAGAAAAATGCTACCAATACACATGAAGGCCTCACCTAATAAAAATTATTTTCAAGAAACAAATCATAAAAGTGTCAATTCTCCCAAAATTAATGTATAGATTTCATGTAACTCTGAGAATCTTAAAAGTACTTCTTTTTACTAAGTCGCTTTTGGAAGAGTAGATCTGTGAGAATAATTAGAGCCGACTGCAAATAATTTTTGATAATAAACATACTATCGAGTGATTATATTCAAGAGTATTTCCCTGACTTGGGAATGAATAATACATTACTGGAATGAGAGGATGAAGAAATAAATCCCAATATACTTCACTTGTATTTCCTTTCAATACGAAAAATGTGTTATATATTAATAAATGGTACTATCACAACTGGCTTTTCACCTGTAAAAAATAAAGTTGGATCCCTACCTCACCACATGCACAAAAATAAGCTCCAGATGGGCTGACTGCTTAATTGAAGAGCAAAACGGTTAGCAAGTTTAAATAAAGTTAGTATATACGTATCAATTAATGGTTGAGGAGTTTTACAACAAAATGAGAGATCTATGACTTATAGAAGATCTGTTTAACTGCGTAAAATTAAAACAGAATACACTGCTCTAGTGACTGTCCTACACCCATGAATGAGTATATGGAGAACACACTTTGGACTTGGTGGGTCTCATCGGTGGCTTTAGCTGTCAAATTGATACACCTGGGATGAGGAAGCCTCCGAATTGCCTCTACCGCATAGTCTGTGGACATGTTTGTTTAGGGATTTTCTTGATTGCTGCTGATGTAATAGGATACAGTCCACTGCTGTACAATGACTAGGCAGACTAGGCAGCTGGACCTGGGCTCTATAAAAATGATAGCTAAAAATGAGCCAAGCAAGCCTGTATGCGGGATTCCTGCATGGTTTCTGCTTCAAGTTCCTTCCTTGAGTTCTGCCATTGACTTCCCTCAGTGATGTACAGTGAACTATAAAATAAAATCAACTTTTCTTCCCTAGTTGTTGTCAGTCATGGTGTTGTTTATCACAGCAACAGAAAGCGAACTATGACAATGGGTTATTAAAAAATTATGAAGTTGGGAGGGGGTAGGGAAATGGTGGGATTTATCTGAGAGGGATTTGGAGGAAGAGCACAGTGTGAAGGGGATCAAATTACAGTCTTCGTCACAATACTTTCTCCAATAAGGCCAAATCTCATATTCCTTGTAATCCTTCTCATATAGTGCCACTGCTTGATGACTAAGCATTCAAATATATGTATGGGCCTCTGGGAACCATTTTTATTTAAACTACCATACACTATGAAATTCTCAAATAATTAATAAAATATATTTTAAAAGAAGCTGAGAACAAACTGGGAAAGTATTTTATATTATAAAATATAATTAATATAGCCAAAAGATAAGAGTTGAATGTATTAAAAAAGAAATCTGTCATAAATTCATGTTATTGAATTTTTTACTAATTTTATTGCGCTATACATTTTTCTATGCTTTCCTCCCTTCCTCTCCCCTCCCTTTCAATCCTCCCTAAGGTCCCCATGCTCCCAATTTACTCAGGAGAGCTTGTCTTTTTCTACTTCTCATGTCAATTAGATTCGTGTATGTCTCTCTTAGGGTCCTCATTGTTGTCTAGGTTCTTTGGAATTATGAATTGTATGCTCGTTTTCTTTGCTTTATTTCTAAAAGCAACTTATGAATAAGTATATATGATGTTTGTCTTTTTGGGTCTGGATTACCTCACTCAATATGATGTTGTCTAGATTCATCCATTTGCCCAAAAGTTTCAAGATGTCATTATTTTTCTGGCATGTAGTACCACATTGTGTAAAGGTACCACATTTTCCTTACCCATTCTTTGATCAAGGGCATTAAGGTTGTTTTTAGGTTTTTGCTATGACAAACAATGCTGCGATGAACATAGTTGAGCACATGTCCTTGTGGTATGATTGAGTCAAAAGTAGTATTGCTGGGTCTTGAGGAAGGTTGCTTTTTAATTATCTGAGAAATGGCCATACTGATATCCAAAGGGTCTGCACCAATTCACACTCCCACCAGCAATAGAGTAGTGTTCCTCTTATCCCACATCCTCTCCAGAATAACTTGTCATCGGTGATTTTGATCTAGGCCATTTGTTCAGGTGTAAAATGGAATCTCAGAGTTGTTTTGATTTGCATTTCTCTGATGGCTAATGATGTTGAGCATTTCCTTAAGTGTCTTTCAGTCAATAAATTCGTGTTTTAAAGAACCAGAAAGTCCCAATAAAAATGGGGATAAGGGAAAGTACACCAGGTGTAGTGGTTCATACCTTTAAACTCAGTACTTGGGAGACAGACAGATGGATCTCTGTGTATTCAACGTCACTCTGATCTACATAATGATTGTTAGACTAGCCAGGTCTACGTAGTGAGAGCCTACCTCAGCACATGTGCACACACACACATGCACACACACACACACACACACACACACACACACACACACACCATGATAAGGCAGCAAAAGGAAGCCATTCAAGCTGAAGCAAGTTCAAATAGCCAATGATTATATGAAAATTGCTGTAACAAACAAGCTCAAAGGGCCAAATCATCTACTATTGATTTTTATTACCTAGTATATAAAAAAAATGCTTCCTGAGAAATAGCTCGTAATGGGCAGCATCATTTTACTAGATATGTAAGGACAGAGTTAGTAGTTAGTAAAAATATAAAATGAGTGCTCATAAGAACAATGTATGTGATACATAAATCAGTACAAATATACAATAGAAAAGTGATACGCTTAAAAGATGGTCACTAGAATGTTGTGTCTATCTATAGACAATGGGATTTTATCAGAGCTTAGCATTCTTGTAGGTTTTTTAATATTTAGGATTGTTGTTGTAATAGTATATAAATAATAATGTAGCAAATAAATTATATTACTTTCTTAAAATCCAAGTAAACCATCCCTTTAGTCTTTTCCCCTTACATTCATTTGTAATTCTAGTCTGTTTTATGTTCATGGGAGGGGGATTGAGGGAGAAATGGGGGCTTAGGAATAACAAACATGTCCAAAGAAGAAAGAGGCCAGTTAGCTATCACTGAATGAAATTCAGATAAAATGACATAATGTTCTACTCCCCGAGTTCCATTTCATCTTTCCTCATTTGTGTTTTAGAATATTCTAGCGACCTTTGACATTTGGTGGAACAAAGGCCTACAGTACTTTTGCTCCTCTTTCCCTTTTCAGAGACTATTCTGGTGCTGACAGCCTCTCACCTGTCCTCCCTTGCTGTCCCGGAGTTCAGGACAACACGACAGAATTGGGGTGGGGGGTACCTTTCTGCTGAAGAAGCATCCTCCTGCTCTACTCCTGCTCTACTCCTCACTCCACATCCATCCCCAAGCCAAAATCTGAATCAACATCATCCATCCAGCTTGCTTATGTGCCTAGAAAGACCAGTTGTAATTAGGCACAATGTGGGCGACAATATGAGCCTGTGTTGCTAATAACAAGTGGGACGCAGAGCATCAAGAGACAAGAAGTGCCCTTCATCCCATTCATGTTACCAGGAAGAAAAGACAGACATAGAACCCCTGTCATGCTACGGTTTTTTTTTAAGGCAGTAAAAGTGTTTTGAATTCCTAGACATCCTACGAGTTTCAGTTCTATAAAACATGCCATCTATTTTCATCCTTTTCCTTTGAATCTTCTTAGTGTCACACAGTGAGCCTGGCTCTTTCCCTTGTCTGGAGGCCAGGGAGGCTTCCCAGCAGATGCTTATGCAGGAGTAGAGATGCTTGCCTTCTTTCCAACCTTGCCCCCGCAGTATCTGCATCCTGGGAAGCCGGGAAAACAGAAACACTACACAGAGCCTGCAGAACCTCCTGTGTGCCAATTCCAAAGGAGTGTAGAGTTCTGGTGGGGGGTTGGAAGCGTGATCTTTCCTTAGGAAAGTGTTCCCAGGGTAAATCCCTGTCTCCATGGATACCTTTCACTATGCCCAGAATGTGACCCCAGGGTCTTTCTTCCCATTGCTGAAGAGAAAAGAAGCCTGTGCACATAGCAGCCAAGATTGTTCTTGGAAAAACTGCTGCGCAGGCACCTGCTGCTTTAGGATGCAACTCGAGTTTGTTTAAGTTCTTTGCACATTTCCTGAGCAATACGGCATTGAAGGTAACTGGATAATCCTTGACCAAGAAAACATGGTTTCCTATCAGGATAGACTATAATTAGACCTGATGATTACTACAATAGAAGCAAAACCAAGGTTTGATAGATAATAGGGAAGGATGATTTATAAATTAGGAGAAAGAGACTTTGGAGTAAGAATTAATATTTGAGATGAGATTTAAAATATAGAAACTTATACAATATAAACAAAAGGAACTGCTTAAGCTTCCGGAACAGTGTGCAAAAACAAGCAGGAAGTGGTGACAACTGGCCCAGGGGTGATTCTGGGTCACTGTGGTGAAGGGCAGTTGTGGGTGCCTGGATTCACAGTCAGAGAGTAGACTGAAAACTATCTCTTCATCTTGTTAAAAAGATGTTGCAGACTTTTGAAGATGTGAGAAACCTAAATAGTTAGTTAAGAATAAAGGAATAGCCATTCTGAGGGAGGCTCACCAGAGCAGCCATTGTGATGAGGTGCTGGTGTCTTAGAAAGTGTTAAAGAAATAGTTATAGGCACGGCAGATTTCCATTAGATGGAGATGGTGGGAACCAAATAACCCCTGGATTCAAACATGAAACAACTAGTGGAAATAGTTACAAAAAGAATGGACTTAACACACCAACAGACTAATCAAAGCAGGTACAAAGCGGTAGAAGTATAAAGCAGCTTTATTCTCTTATTGAATAGGCCATTTGGAAGATATTGCAAAGATTTTTTTTCAACTTATGACAAAATAAAATTTATGCTTCATCTGTCTTGAGGATCTAGGAGACTATTACAGAGAGAATAAATTGGGATTGGGTAAGATTTTATCCACTGCTTAGTTAATGCAAAATAAATATGTATAATTCAGGGGTATTCATAAATAATATGTTTTCTATGAATGTTGTTCCCCCAAATAAAAAAAAAAAAAGAGGCGCTCAGTTTGGGAAAATGCACAGCTGTTAGGTGAGATAGCGCCAAGCATTGCTATTTGTTTTCAGAACTGCTGATGAGCCGATGTTGGGCTTGAGATATCCCATGTAGAAATAAGACACCATTCACATCCAATTTCAAAGTAAACACAGTGTGGGAGAGGGGTGCTGGTTTTGGTATTGTTGCTCCTATTGTTTGTTCTTTGTTTTGTCAACATGACAAAAGCTAGGTTCATCAGGGAAGAAAGAACCTCAATTGAGAGACTGCCTCCATCACATTGGCCTGTGAGGCATTTTCTTGATTAATGAATATAGGCCCATATATTTAAATGCTTAGTCATGAGGGAGGATGACTACTTTAGAAGGATTAGGAGGTGTGGCCTTTTTTGGAGGAAATGTATTGCTGAGGGTGGAGGAGTTATTTTTATTTGGGGGGAGGAGTTTTTTAAGACAGGCTTTCTTTGTGTAGCCCTGATTCTCCTGGAACTCACTCAGTAGAACAGGCTGGCCTCCAATTCACAGATGCCCACTGCAGGTGGAGACACTGCTCAGACCCAAAGAATCAAACAGAAACTATATTAATTACAACACTGCTTGGACTATTAGCTCGGGCTTCTTATTAAATAACTCTTGCATCTTAAATTTAAAAAATTATTTCTATTAATCTGTGGCTTACCAGTAAGATTCCATCATCTATCTCCTTTGGCAGTTACATGGTGTCTCCCAGACTCTTTCAAATGGACTATTCAATAAAGGAAATGAAGCTATTTTCTACTTCTACCCCTTTGTGCTCACTAAAATTAGTCTTTTGGTGTGTTAAACCCATTCTTTCTGTAAATATTTCCTCTATATCTTTATATATCTTCCAGCCTGCCTATATACTGCCCTGCCTAGGCCAAAGCAGATTTATTCATTAACCAATAAAAGCAACACATACATGAAAGGACATCTCACATCATCTCCCCTTTTCTCTCTAAATAAAAAGAAAGCTTTTAACTTTAACATAGTAAAATTACATATAGCAAACCATGAATCAAGCAAGAATTACAGTTACAATATTTCTTTGTGAATCTAAAGTTTTATCTCTACTTTATCTTTTATCATAACTAAGGAAAACTATGACTATCTGTTCTTCAACTCCATCAAAGACTCCAGAAAGATATAATATTATCTAAGTAAACAGAAGTGCATTTGTAAGCAACTTCCAAAACCTTAAACTTGATAGAGACACCTTGCTGCCTGTACAGTCACCTGAAGTTCTTCTGTAATGTTGGAGCACCTATCTTCAGCCTACAAGCCCATAGTATCTGGCAGACTTTTCTATGGATCAGGAAATTTGAAAGTTTTTTTCACCTATTTTGGCGGTTTGTCAGTCACTTTCTCCTGTATCCTATAGAATGTCTAGTAGTTTTTTTTCTGTGAAACAGGAACCC
Source organism: Microtus ochrogaster (assembly GCF_000317375.1). Lineage (NCBI taxonomy): Eukaryota > Metazoa > Chordata > Mammalia > Rodentia > Cricetidae > Microtus > Microtus ochrogaster. Next base: position 69,179,296 of record NC_022011.1, on the reverse strand, counting down.
TGAAGGGCCATTCTGTCTTTTCAGCAGTTATTTTTCTATGGGTCCTGAATGTACAGGATACCATAGAGCATACCATCAAGCAGTCCAGGCAAGAACAGTTTCTTGCCCAAATGGCTAGCCTTGTTACATTGAAGGCAAATTCTATAATGAGTCCATCTACCTCTATGAAGTAATTGGTACTGTCAGAAACAGACATGTCTCGTTGTTGAAAAAAAAGTCTAAGTTCTTAAAACATTTTAAATGCCATATTTTGTAGGTCTTTGAAGTGTTGAAGAATATCTATCTAACTGAAATGTGTCTCTATATATTTCTACATATCTATAAAACCTAACTAACCTAATTAAAAGTTTGATTATTGAAGATGACAATCAATCAATCTGTATTTCTTTTTTTTTCTTTTTTTTGAGACAGGGTTTCTCTGTGGTTTTGGAGCCTGTCCTGGAACTAGCTCTTGTAGACCAGGCTGGTCTCGAACTCACAGAGATCTGTATTTCTTAACTATACATTACATTTTAAAATGAGCTGCACAAACATAATACCTTAAGCAAGACCAGAAATACATAAACATATTGTTACAAAATCAACCTTAAATCTGTATCAATAGACAAAGAGCCATCTCAATGCAAAGTATTTATTTCTATATCATATCTCTCTTTAAATAAAAACAAACATTTATAAACAGTCATTTAGGGAATTTGGGCATTGTTCTTTAAACTACTTCCTGATGATTGGGGGCACTGTTAGTCAGGTATTTCGTAGGGTATCATGTATGATAGGTTCATCTTAGATAGCAGTCCTGAAGCTGTCATGGATGATAGGCTATCTGGGTCATTGTGTCAGGGAGACTTGTTTGATCAAACCATGTTAGCTGGTAAGAAATCCATAGCTTTCTATCCTCTGTAGAAACAAAAACAGAACCTTTTTTCTCAAAGCAACATATGCTTTGACCCAAATTTTGAAGTCAAGATATCTTTAAAACATACATGTTGGTTTCTCCTAGGAGCCTTTACAATGAAATGTCTCTCTGTACTTAGCTCATTCATAGTTAAAAAGTTTAAATAAAACACAATAAAATACATAATCCAGATTCTATGTATTTTCCTTCTTTGTGTGGCTTATTTTTCTCTACTTCTTTAATCTATGACTATCTGCAATCTTTTACATTACTCTTATTGTCTCTTTAAAAACTGTCTTATTTTTAAACCTATATCTTTTTATGACTCTATATTCTTTTCTTCTCTCTCTCTTTCAAGCCTTCATACATTTATCCAACACTGTGACCTGTTCAGATAGTTTTTTTTTAATCTGAATCTGTCTCTATTGCTTATCTATAATCATTTTCTGACCTGGATTTCCTTTTTGTTATAAAAAAAATGTTAAACAGGCATGGCTAGGACCAATGCCACAACCCTCCCTGCTTGTTCTACCCAGTCCAACATAGTGGAGGTATGTTTATTGCCAACTCTGTGAGCCATTCTCTCCGTCCCAGTTCCAGGGATGCAGAGGGTCTATGTCTCCATTAAGCAATTTATAACATGCTGCTCACAGACCCCATTTTAAGTGCAGGACCTCCTGAAAGAGCCAGAGCTATTTGTGCCCCCAGTGCCAGCATGAACCAGGAAGCTGTTTCTTAATGAAGTCAGGAAGTATTTTGCTGTGAATGCTGAGTCAGGAAGCTTTCTCATAAAGGAGCTGTGCCTCTGCTCACCACTAGCAAACAGAACCTATCTGAAAAAATGTGACTGCCAAGAAGCTGTGCTTAGCTCTGTTCTTTTGTGCCTAGAATTTCTTCCCAAGCTCTCTCAGTTTTTATGTGATATAGTGACCCCACATTGGTGTGCCATTTTGTAGGTAGAGACTGCTTGCTCATTTCCTGACTGCTCAGACCCAAAAAATCACACAGAAAGTATATTATACAACACTGCCTAGCCTATTAGCTCAGGCTTCTTATTATCTAACTCTTACACCTTAAATTAGCCCATTTCTACATGACTGTGGCCTACATTCCGTCCAGCATCTGTCTCCTTCGGTGGTTACATGGCATCTCCATGACTCCACCTACTCCCTCTTTATACTCTTCTAGTCTGGCTATAATCTACCTGCCTCCGACTCTCATTAATGCTTGCATTAAAGGTGTGCACCACCACTACCCAGCTGAGGGTGGACTTTGAGGATTCAAAAACCCACACCAGGCCCAGTGTTACTCTCTCCTGCATATCAAGAAGTCACTCTTAGTTACTTCTCCAGCAATATGCATGCTGCCATGTTCCTCACCATGGATCAAACCTCTGAAACTGTAAGTAAGCCTGCTATTACATATTTTCTCTTGTAAGAGTTACAGCAAAAGTGACAAAAATAATGATTGATGTGGGAAGATCCAGCCTACTGTAGGAAATGCTACCCTTGGGAGGGTAGTCCTGAGTAATATAAGAAAACAGAGAGAGCAGTGTTCCTCCATGGTCTCTGCTTCAGTTCTTGCCTCCAAGTTCCTGCCCTGACTTCATGACTTCATGATGGACTATGGTCCCTCCCTCCTTTCTCTCTCTCTCTCTCTCTCTCTCTCTCACACACACACACACACACACACACACACACACACACACACACACACAATTTAGAATTGAACCCAGGTCCTCATACTTGCAAATCAAGAATGTTTCGAATTGCTCCTGCCATAGATTTTCGTTTGTTTGCTTTGTTGTTTATGATTTGGGTTTTGTTTTTTTTTAAAGATATATTTTTATTATATTTGTGTATGTCACTTTGTAAGTGTGTGCCCATGAGAGTACATATCTAACAGAGGGCAGAAGAAGGTGTCAGGACCCGTAGATATCTAGCTCAGGGAGACCTGAGGTGCCCAATGCAGGTCCTCGACAAGAGTACTATGCACTAGTAAGTGCTGAGCCATTTTTCCAGCCCCAACTGCCCCTTGGCATTTTTCATCCTAATCCTTGGTGTATGGTTTCTATCCCCACGGGCCTTGGACCTACCCTCTGCAAAGACAGAAACCCATCATCCAGAGAAGCCATGGTGAAGCAGTCCCAGCCTTGTTTCAGTATGGTTTTCCTCACTTGGTTTTAATTTCATTTTGTAACAGTATAATTATTCAAAATGTTTATAGAGAGGAAACTTGTTGAAAATGTATTAAAAGGTATGAGATTCTGGTTTATGTAAGAAAAAAAAGTGTCCTCTTTAAAAAGAATTATCTTTGTGGCTAAATTAAAAAATTTTGAAACAAGACAAAATTATGCCAGCTGTGTTGACATATCACAATGCCGCAAGGAGTCCTCTGAGTATGAATTTCACATTTTTGATTTACAGTTTCAAAAGTCTATGTATCTGGAAAGTACTATAGGGGAATTTTTATAGGTTATCTCACTGCAATTGGTTGATTATGTATGTGTTGCTTCATTCAGAACTCTGTGTGATTTTATCACAGGAAAAAGAGTATGCTTTAGACCCTCAGATCATCTCTGGGCATTTGAGAAGGGACCAGAGGTCATGACTGACGCCTAGAAGCCAGGATTCTAACCTTGGCCTTGTTTCCACTTGCAGGGTGAACAAGTCTCTGACCTAACCTCCTTTTCTCTCCATGGATACAATAAGGATTTCAGTGCTCCCTCCGGCCTTCACAGGGGAGATGAGTGCATTAGGAAATAAGCAAACTAGTTTCTTCCCATGTAACCCTTTAGGAAATGAGAAGTTAATCAAAATATTCTTAAGTGTGCTGAAAAGCAAAACCAAAAGAAGTAGTGATGGGTACAGAGAACAGAAATTATATAGCATGTAAGACTTGTGGAAATAATTTGTTAATTTTACCCAACAGGAAAAAAAAAGAAAATGAAGAAAAATCTAAGAATATTTAATTCTAAACAAGATCTCTCTCTCCTCTCTCTCTCTCTCTCTCTCTCTCTCTCTCTCTCTCTGTCTGTCTCCTCTCTCACACAGAAACACACACACACACGCTTGCTAACACACAATTCCTTTTTCATTCATATCTATTTAAAATATTTCAAGTATCTTGTCTCAAAATACGAGCCCCCAAATAAAATCAACAGCCTTTAAAAATGTTTGAAACAATTAAGACACAAATCCTGGAGCCCTTGGATGTGGCTACAGCTTTGTGACTCCCTGTGCATCCCATGCGTGGCCCTATTAAATGTCCCAGGCGCCAATGTTGCTGGCTGTCAAGAAGCAAAATGAAAAATAGTTTTAATAGCTGCTCTTTGACCTGTTTTATATTTTATGTCAATTATAACAGCACACAACCATGCATAATTATGAAGCATAGATGCATTAAAATGTACACATAATTTGTGTTCTTATGGCAACCACTGCATTAGGCTCTAGAAAACAAACCTATTGTTAGAAGTCATTTGCGCATTAATATATTAGTATTAAATATCAAAGACAGATTTGTCTGTCCATCTGTTTTGAGTCATTGTGAGTAAATATATCTTTTTGGAGGGGTGGACAAAATCTCTACATAAATGCACTGTAGGTGCCATCTGTACCATATATTATAATACAGAGCTATGCACCATCGTGCATAGCAACTCAAGCAAAGACAGTGCCATGTGATTGTCATTTGAATGTCATTTTTAAAAAATGATCTGGTATATGGACATAAGGAGGAATTTTTTTTCCTGGCACTGCCATGAAAACTCCTTCATTTGACTATCCTGCGGTTTTTGGATTTTTTTTTTTTTTTTGTCTCAAAAGCTTATAGTTCCCAAGGATAATGGAAAATAATCACCGTGATACTGAACAGTGAGCAATGACAAAATATTTCCTTGTTTTATATACAGGGAAAAGTCATGTAAGATAACAGAGTGTCTATTGGGGACCCTGAGAAGCAAATGGCAAGCCAGAAAATGATCCTGTCTCCGCAGCTCATGGAGAAACCAATAGTCATTCAACTCAATGACCCTACAGAGCTCTCAAAGCACTAGGAGACTACAATTCTTACTTTTTAGCATTCTCACAATTTTGCGGGGAAGGGGTAATAAGAGGCCAATGGCAAATAAGAAACAGAATGTAATCCTTGGTGGGAAGGATTGGGGAGGAAGCGAGCCTCCCGCTATGTCCACTTCAATTCCCTCTCCTTACTTCTGAGCAGCTAACTTTGGTTGTCCATCTGACTTCCATGCTTGCGAAGGGTTGCCTGAAAACGGAGAAATCAAGAAATTAGTCTGAGGGTGAGGGAACTTAGGGAGCAGTTGACTGTTCTCCCAAAACTTGGCCTTGAACTCATGGCAATCCTCCAGCCTCAGCTCCCAGGGGCTGTCACATCTGTGGTGTCTTGGTCTCTTTATTTATCTCCCTGAATTTGTATAAGTGTGGATGTTAAACATCTTGGTGCAGCGTCTGCGTTACTGGACGCTGAATTCAGAGACATTTTGCCAGTGACATCTATAGTTCCTTTATCCCCGTAGTTAAAGATGTGATTTCCACTGAAAGGTATTATCCAGATTTTTTTAAAGCTTTATTATTGTTCATTTCTGAGAAGTTTCTCTAGAATCATTAAAAATCGGTCCCTAAATGTAGTGTTTCAGTCTTTAAATAATCATATCAGACGAAAGCACTTGGAAGGAAACTGCAAACATCTGATTTCAATAAACTGTAAAAGCAAAACAAAAAACTTGTGCCAGGTGTGGTCACTGAAAGAGACCCTCCCTCCCCCTCACACAGCCAGGGCTCCCTCCTGGACCCCAGATTAGACTGAAATCACACACAGACACCTGTTTTCCCAGAGATCCTTTAAGGTAAGAAAAATTAAAGCGGATGCTTTCTGACTCAGGCAGAAAAACCTCAGCAAATGACCTTGCAGATGTACTTTTTAAGGGTAGAAAACGGGAAGGTCTTTGTAAGAATGGGTAAGATGCGGTGCTGTGTTTTGATTGGGCATGTCCATTAGGTGAACCAAAGGAGAGTTCCATAGCTGGACTTAAATACACTCAGGAGGCCAAGGCAGGAGAATCATGAGCAACAGGACATCCTAGGCCACATAATGACATGCTAGCTTCAAAGAAAACAAACATAATGCAGTATAGAAAGAAACACTACTGCACACCAATATTCTTCGATAAAGAGAAGTGACTTTCTGAAAAGAAAGCTATTGATGATGGAAAACAGAACAATGAGAGAATGAGATTGGTGGGCGATGACGCCACGAATCAAAGCAACAAAGTAAGAAACTGTACAGTGAATCTGAGGTCCAAAGTTCCAAAGAGCTGGGAAAATTCAAATAACGGATGTATAGGGTATTGGAATTCCTGCTTCCTTCAACACTGAGATTAGAGTCAGCCCAGAGCTTCAAGAGCTGCTAGGAGTGTTTAGGGGACCAGAATTTTAGACCCAAGGGCATTAACAAAGGACTGGGGAAGAAAGGGGAAGAGCAGCAAGCAGGTAGGCCAGCCAGCCAGCCAGACAGACAGACAGACAGACAGATTTCCTTGGGAGAGAACTATTAAATGTTGGGAGATCAACAATTCATGGAAAATAGGCCATCTTATGCCTCAGGAGGTACAGGTGTTGTGGCCAATCTTGACAGCCTGAGTTTGACTCCAGGGCCCACATGGTAGACTAAGAGACTGATCCCCACAAGCTGTTCTCTGACGGCCACGTGTGTGCTGTGGGGTGCACGCGCACTTTAAATAAGTGTACTTACTAGTGTACATAAAGTTACAAATGATAAGTTCTTTGGAGGATACATTATTGCATCCTGTCTTTGGAGTAGAAAGAAGACAATCCAGTGTCGTTTATCCACGTCATTTGGACAGGGTCTCCTCAAATCCGTTTTCACAATCCCATTTCCCCCCGTATTTAACTCACACCGGCTACGGAGGTGGGCGGTCTAAACTTTTAAAAACTGTCACTACTGACTCATCCGCACCATCTCAATCTCGCAGGAATTGTCTTGCCTGCTATTGTGCCAGGGGATATCATGTGCCAGTTTGACAAAACAATTCACTAGCTTCCAAGGCTGCTTCGTTTTCTACACCTAATTATCCAATCTAACTAAAATTAACTTTTCAAAATAACATTCTTTCGCATGCTAGCTATAATGCTAACTACAAAGAAACTTCTCTACATTTTGGTGGGTATTTCAGACCAAACTGTTTAAATTGATAGGACATCTTTGCCATTATATTTAAGAGGCTTGAATTTTTTTTCTTCAGTTTGTTTTTCTTAACATAAATTCTTTTCCTTTGCTGAATATTTTATTCGTCTATCGCCATTTCTACCTTTGGTCATGAAGAAACAGGATAAAGCTATTTCAGTTTAAATATAAAATCCTCAGTCACAAGTTCTTGTCCACGTGCTACATTCTTAATCTCTAATTCTCCTTGAATTCTAAAGAATTTTAATGAGAATTTTTTTATTTCAAAAATGTATTGAGGCCAGACATGGTCCTACCACAATAATCCCAATGCCTAGGAGTCAGAGTCTCTGTGAGTTCAAGGCCAGCCAGAGCTACACAAACCCTGCCTTAAACAACTACACAGACACACACACACACACACACACACACACACACACACACACACACACCCTACCTCTTACCAATTGAACTTACCCAGTCAATAACTTACCCATTCCTCTTTTCAGGGCTCAACGTCAGGCTGAGTCAAGTTCAGGCTGAGATAGGAGACCCTATGACCAGGCCCACTGTTCAAGCGTGCAGCACACAGTAACACTTCTTAGTACTCTGAGCTTGAGAAATGGTACAGTATTGTGATGTATACCCTAATTTCATTAAAAAGTACTTACCATACAATTGCCGGAGGACTGAACCAAAGCAAATAAGATTTGGGGAAAAGATAATATGCCCCTTTAAATATCTTTACAAATTTTGTGAAGTACCAAGACATTTTTCTTATTTGACAAAGAAGAACTTTATTTATTCATTCATTTATTTATTCACTTATTTATTCATTTATTTATTTATTTATTTATTTTATGGGCATGAGTGTTTTTGCCTGAAAGGTCATGTCCATGCCTGGTGCCCACAGAGGCCATAAAAAGGTGTCAGGCCCCCTGGAACTGACAATTGTGGGCCACCATGTGAATGCTGAGAATAAAACCCAGGTCCTTAGGAACAGCACAGCCAGCGATCCTTAGCGATCTTAACAGCGGAGTCATTGCTCTAGCCCAACAAAGAAGAAATATTTATAAGATTACATGTAATTTGATCCAAGTGTTCTAATCATCATTACAGAAACAATGAATGAATGCATTGGTATCTTTTCCATTTTCATCTGCATTTGTCTTTTGCTTGCATGTATGTATGTACACCATATGCACCCAGTACCCACAAAGGCAAGAAGGGGGTCTTAGAAGCCTGGAACTGTACCTTGTAGGTGTTGGGAACCAAACCTGAATTCTCTGAAAGAGCGCTTAACCACAAAGCCATCTTTCTAGTCATCATATGTATATTTGGGTAACTACCTGTACATGTGAGAATTTACTCAACAAAAATCTGAAGTCCTTGCATGTATTTCAGCTGAATGAAATACTTTCCATACCTTTATTTACTTCTTCAAGATCAAAGCTTAGAACCACTGATCTAAGGAGCCCTATATGGTTCCTAAGAGAAAACATTTTGGAAATTGTAACTTTAATTTTCCAAAATAGCAAAAAGAACTGTTGACTGTAAGTGTCAAAAGAAGGGAGTGAGTTTTATGCTAGTCAGGTCTTCCACGAAGCTGTCCAGCTTGGGGGGGGGGGGAGGGAGGATTTAGTCTTGAATGAATTTGAGAAATAGGCCTTTGGTTAGGTTCTGTTGTAATTTTATAGAGGCAGAAATTTCTAGGGTTGATTCAAACGTAATTTGATCCTGATTTATCTGAAATATGCAGAAATTAATAAGTTATTAATCCCCTATCAAATCGTCGCAATTCTGAAACACTATTAGGTCAGGATAATGGAGCAGGCTTGCTTTAGATACATGCTAAAAAGTCTGCCTACTCAACAGAGAGCTGCAGCATCTGATGAGTCAAGTGTGAGAATTTGTTACCGCTTATTGGGGGGGGGGAGGGGTGAAGACTTCCATAATCCTTTGCACTCTCCTTGGGTTTGAACCTAAAAGGGGCAAGTGACAACTCTGCCCTGGGTCCTAGCCAGCTGACTGATCAAGGGGAAAGGTGGCAATCACCCACCGTCCAGTCCGGTCAGACCAGACTGGGCCAGTCAGTGGTACACACCGCTGGCATTTGAGAGCTGTGGTCATGGGCTGCAGGGAGATTTCTTCTTCAGCTTGGCGCGGCTGGCCTGCAAGCTTCTGCAGGCGTCCTTTCCTCCTAATCCATACTGCTCAATTGTCAGGAAAGCTTGTAAACAGGGGCCTCCATCAGTTACCTCAGAGTGGTTTGAACAAACTAACATCATAACAAGAGTGTTTATGGAGAAATGCTTAGGCGCTGAAGCGGAAAGGGCTTAGCACCGAGCAGACCCCTCTCCCACCTTTATTCTTCACTCTTCACATTGAAATGCAAATACCAGCGCAGGGTTTCCACTGGCGTGCCACTCACAAATTGAAAAGCAGTTTTTATCTATGCAAATGTAAGCATGGTAATTGAAGTTAATCAATCAATGCTAGCTTTCACTAAAACCTTGAACATGATTGAATAAAGTAATTATCATTCAGTAGAAAATGATGAAGTTGTAGACAGCATGAACCTTATTAAAGGAGGATTTTGAGTCACAATGGCTTAATTTAGCTAACAGCCCAGCCTTAGCCCAAGCCACATACTACTCTTGCTGCCGAAAATGGTTTTAAGATAAAGCAGCAACCATAATGAGGGTGGGGAAAGCAGGTTGAGGTGAGAGTATGGGAGGAGATCTTATTTTCATACAGTAGATTCACTTAGAAAAAAAATACCTGGCGTACTATGTCGGGAAAGCCATAATTGATACCTAAAAAAACAAAAAAAAACCCACGAACTACATCAGCAAACAAAGATTGCTGTGACATTTTTGATTTGCCCGACAGCAACAACAAACTCCTAACGTTTCTGTGTTTAACACAAATACACGAAACAGAATGGAATTCTGAGAAGTCTCAATGAAACAACATAAAATCAGAAAATATTTCTCCTGCATATAATCTCTCTTATAAATCGAGCCGTGTATTCTTAAAAGCGTGATATGAAACATATTTGCGTCTTTTTTATTCCACGGCTTTCAATAATAGACTGTCCACTGAAGTTCCAGTCTTTCAAATGTTTCATTTTTCTGAAGCTATACACAAAGAGATATATTTAAATTTATATTATCTTTATATACCTCTATATTCAATTACTTGTTTTGATTTATAAGCAACAGTCTAGCAGAGGTACCTCAATATAATTCTAGGGTGATTTTTTTCAATTTCCTTATATTCATCTAGTCTCACTGATTACATAAATGTTTTAAGAAGCCCCCCCCCCCCAACTCAAACCAAGATGATTTTATTTAAGCCAGTCTATTAGTACTGTCAGGAAAAAGTCATTTCAGGTGGCGTAAGGGCAAGAATCCCTCTCTGAAAGATGCAATCAACAGTTAGTGGGCAACATAATGTAAACTGATTACGGAAAGAGGCACCATTTAGCTTTTTCCAATGTATTTTTGAAAAACAAGGTTAACTAGCAATATTTAGATGAGAGTAGCCCAGCAGGATACGGCGACTCTTAAGAACCTACAGTAATTCTATTGGATTCAATTAGACTGAAAAAAAAATTAAAGGCCTGTAATCCTGCTAATATTATTGTACACCCTTAGGGAAGCCGCCCCCCTCCCCCTTTCCCCATTTTGGTTGATGCATTTTGCAGTTAGTGTATTTTGAATAACAATTTGTTGGATTAAAGCCACATTCCCAACTGCACAGTACAAAAGAAAATAGCATGCATGTGTGTCTG
>NC_022011.1:69158318-69165798 GCF_000317375.1 Microtus ochrogaster | reverse complement strand
AAGAGCACACAGCAATTGAGTTTTCCTGATCTCAGTGTATACATTAATACCTCTACACACACACACACACACACACACACACACACACACACCCCTCACAGGTCCTTTTAGGGCTAAAGGAGAAAGGCTCCAGGCTTGGGCTCAGTGATCTTCTCAATCTTGTGTGCAGTGCATTTCTGGCTGAGATCACAAGGAATTGAGAAATAGTGAGTTAGGTTTTCGTTTTCCTAAAAAGTACATCATGGCGAGTAGGTTACATGAAGACTACTCTAATTGGTCTAATTTTTAATTATTAGAAACAAATTGTTCCAGAACTAGAGCCAGTTTTTAATGACCCAAAACAGAAGTAAATGTTCTGGTCTATTAGCGTCCTATATGGAATAAATCAGTATTAAAGCTAATTAACCCTTTTCAAAAGCATTTTGTCTTGGTTTTTATTTAATGGTTCAGTGCTGCTTACGGCATGGATCATGCTGGAGGAGCCCCATTTCAAAGATAGCCCACTTTGATGGAGGGCAGCAACTCACTAGAACACAGCTCTTTACCAAGATAAACTTGGCTTCTCAGAATCTACAAAGAACAGACCAAGGCTCCTCAAACCCCAACCGTATTATGGCGGTTAAGAGTAAGGGCCAAAAGCCCATTGTCATTGTTCTTGAGTTCTCAGTAGTCCTCATTGTCCACTACGTAAGTCTGGTTTTATCCCATGCTTTTTCAGACCCAGGCTAGCTGGTCTTGGTGAATTCCCGAAAGATCATCCCTGATCCTACTTCACATACTGGCTTTGGGGGAGCCTAGGCAGTTCGGATGCTCAACTTACTAAACCTGGATGGAGGCGGGCGGTCCTTGGACTTCCCACAGGTCAGGGAACCCTGATTGCTCTTCAAGCTGATGAGGGAGAGGGACTTGATGGGGGAGGGGGAGGGAAATGGGAGGCGGTGGCGGGGAGGAGGCAGAAATCCTTAATAAATAAATAAATTTAATAAAAAAAAAAAGAAAAAAAAGAGTAAGGGCCAAATCCATCCACTCAGGGACGCTATGATACGGTAGCTGATTTCATGTGTTGCTCTTAAAAAATATTTATCTTTGGGAATTTCAGGGTCTTTTTACTCTTAAGGATAATTCTTGCTGGAGACAGGATGGGGTGGGGTGGGGGTGGGGCTCCTGCAGAAATTATTTCACTCTATATGTGAAATACAAACCCAAGATTTGGCCTTTTTGGAAGAAGCTATGATTTTTTAATAGTGTTCAAACACATAGTGCCAAGCACCCACCTTTCAGGACATAAATGACTACTTTGACATATGAAACCAATGAAAATTATATACATTATTTAAAGAACTCAATACCCATCCCCTTTTTTGATACAAGCAATCGTGGGGCATACTTTGATATCGAGCTACTTTTTGACTTATAAAATAAATGATATATTTTGTACATGAATTAAGTTCTTCACGAAAGCACAGGAATTAATTTGTAATGTTATGAAATTTTGATTAGCTCACTGCAAGACCTGAGATGTTTACCCCACGTGTCTACAGTCTGACTCCGAGTCTCCCCCACACAGATAATGAAATGACCCAGCGCCATGGTGTGGGGGTGGGGAAGGGTAATTTATGAAAACATGGTACACCATAATTTTGCCATTTTTCTGCAATGAGGATGGCAAATGATTCATGGGCTAAAATGAAATATTTCTCACTGTCATTTCAATGGATCTAAGATTTACAGCTTCTTAACTTGGATAGGAAAAACTCCGTGTGCATAAAAATGAATTGTAAATCAATTAATGATGGGGATGTGGGAAAAAATAGAAAGTGAAGCAATGGTGAGAAACCCTAACAAGCAACATACAAAAGGGAGTGGCTGTTTACTCTGCCTCTTCGAGGAAGGGACCGGCAAGGGCAGAAGACCTCGATTAAAAGAGGGCACTGAGGTCAGGCAAAAGAATAGTGTGATGTTAATTGAGTTTATTACATTTAGATTATTGAGACAAACAAAATCAAGTAAGTCTAAGTTGGAGTTAAAGAAAAAGCTAATAAAAATTAGACCCAGGTGTTTAGGATATGCTAAAAGCTAACAAAGAACGCTGAGCATGAAGTATGAAGGGTGTGTGTGTGTGTGTGTATGTGTGTGTGTGTGTGTGTGTGTGTGTGTGTGACTTCCCACTTCCTCACTCTTTGATACAATGAAAGAAAGCTAGCAGCAGCTGATAAAGAAGCAAGATGCACATTGCCCTATCGGAGCCCTTTACCTGATAGATGAGTGCAGGAATGGCTAGCTTCAGACACCTGCCCACGAATCTGTAAGGCTCAGACGTCTTTAGAACAAACCAATTGTACCATGTACCATCCTCCAACATCCACGGCACATTCTGTGCACTTCAGTCCTCCCCTGATTCCACTGAAATACAAAATGCAATACAGTACCTTCCTAACGAAGGTACCACACAGCCTTCCCCTCGGTTCAAGTAACTACAACATGAATACTTCCAGTGGTAACCTACGCTAAGCAAAAGGGTCGAGGCCACATGTGGAGCACAGGGGTGACTCTCCTAGCAGCCTTTTTCTCAGATCACACCCGTTCGTGGGCAGGTATTTAAGGAGATGGAAGGACAGCAACTGGCTTTACGCCGCACTTCTCAGCACAGGGCTGTCTGTGGCATCATCAAGGGCTAACACACGTCATATTCTATGCCTGCATTGCACACGTTGGGTAGCTAATTAGAGACCTAAACCACAAAGTACAGGCATAAAAAGCTCATCATTTCTGCCTTCTTACAGAACTGTCTCATTATGAGGGGCCAGACCAACATAAAGCTCCTGTTGCTCCTCCTCTCCTCCCTAAGTCACGTGTGGTCAGATGCGCTCTGACACCAGAGACAATATCCTGTTGACAAACACTGTAGAATACTGAGGCCACTCTTGTGCTTCCTTCTTTTGAAAGTAACCATCCATTTTACATAGTTTTGAAAACTATGAGCAATATTTTGACAAATTTTAGTTAAGTCTCATCAAATTGCATAAGCTGGATCAATGGAAAACATTTTGAACTGCTATGTTTGTTTTTTTTTTCCCCAGATGTATTGTTGCATGTCTGTCTGGGAGGGAACCTTCTCTCGGGATATGGTTTTGAAGGATTGTAAGGGACTCACAAATGCACGCTCAGCCTGGAAGTAGCACTTCTAAGTCACAAATGGAGAAAGCACTCCCTGTACGTGTGCAAATTAAAACCTATAAAATAACATGGGCATTATAAAATTGGGCCAGTATTAAACTGATAACAGCTCTACTGACTTACTGACAATGAAAATATATAGCATTTTTTTTTTCTGTCAGAGCATTTATCAACGCTTGGCAACCCTGCACTAACTTGACATGTAAGATGATCAAAATGGATTATGTAATCTTTTCCATTCATTTCTATTGATTTTAGTTATGATAAAATTCATCAGCATGCCTGGAAACGTAAAAGCTGAGAGGTTCTGGCCTATGGGGGTGGGTGGGAAGGAATTCTATTGAGTTGTAATGGGATAAATGCAGGCTAGGGCCACGTAAAACCGAAGCAACAAATTAATAGATAATTTGGTAGTCACATAAAATAATATCTGTCTACAGAAACTTCACTTAAGATAAAGTTACAAAATTCTAATGTAAAATAATTAATGGGTGTCATTTAAAATACAGTTTCTGAAAATATTTTCAAACTTTTAAAAACTTCAACAATAATTAAAGTTATTTGTCTGACCACAAGCAACACAGAAATGCCAGCAAATGGACCATTTTAATCAGCTTTTATTGATTCATGCTTTCGGCTCTTACTCAGTTAAAAACAAGGCACATTAAATACATCTTCTTATTGCTCTATAAATGCATGCGGCTCATTCTGTATATCAAAAGTAATAAATAATGGTGATAAAATACCAAGACAGTTATAAAAATGACAACCCAGCCTCAAACACAGCATTTAACAGTCCAGTCCAGAACGATAACCCAAACACAATACATAAAAGTGTGACAGTATAAAAGCATGCAGTAAGGGAGGATGTCCTCTCCGGGGCTGGACTAAGACTTGATAGCCTTTGAAAACACAGTAGGGCTTTTTTACTCCCTAGAGTCAAATGCAGTGAGAGTTTACAGCATCAGCGACGTCAATACATTATTACATTCATATGCAAAAGACCTTTTAACAAACGAATAAAAAAGAGGGAAAGAAAAAAAATCAGTGACAATCCCTAAGCTGTACTGAGTTAAAAATCAGAAGGAACATTTTTGTCGTACATATTTTGAAATAGACCAAAATCAAGCCGTAAACGAAGGCAGAATACAAAGCATGCACTCGATGGCAGAAATCGGAAGTTACCCTCGGTGGGAACAGACTGAAAGCAGGAATATGCAGCATGATGGATGTGAGGCAGACAACCTTAGCTAAACAAGTAATCCAGCCTTATCACTGTTATTACCACCCAGGCGGAGGCTAGTTAAAGGAGTATGCAGCCCTCCAGCACAGATGCGGTTCCTTCACCTGAATCCCCTCAGAGGCTCTTGAAATAAATCACTTGATAATAAAGGTAATCCCCGCTCACCCACTCCCACACCGGAACAGAGTCAACAAATACCAGGGCTATATGAAAAGGAAAAAGTATGTTTCATTTTCTGAATGAGTTTTAAAGGGGCTTGTTCCCCTATTTCCTTTCTCCTTTGCTTAGCTGTCCAGGCTTAATGAGACACTCCTAGGGAAACGCTCACAGCGATGCCATTTCCACAAGGAGTGAGTCTCTGGGATTGGTGAAGGAGCATGTCTTAGAACGAGCAGATTTTTAAGCCAAAGCAGATAAGCGCAAATGAAGAAAAGTGCACTTCTCTTTGTCCTTAAAGGAACTTCATCCATAGCAAAGCATGTACAAACAAGACCGGCTTTCCAAACGCAGATCGGCCTGAGCAAGTCACATTCTAAGCCCAGTCCCTACTGTAAGAGAATCAGGGGTGACACAAGCCATCGTTATCTTGATCTAACTAGAAAGAGAGAAAAAGAAAAGAGAGAGGAGGGGGGTACAGATGTAGAGTATTGTGATATATCATTTGGGGTATCTTTTTTGAGAGGGAGGGATGTCTTAAAGGACAGCTTTTCTGCCAACTTAACTGTCATGAGGTATAAAGTGAACTTAACTGTCATGATAGAAAAACAATTGCAAAGCCACGTGCTTCCATTTATTAAAAAATAATTTAAAAACGGTGTAAAATATTAACATTTTGAAAGAAAAACTTCAGCGACACCTGCTATGATGTCACTTGCTCTGTGTCAGGTTATCCTGCAGAAATGGAAGTATCTAAACTTCATTTAATAATAAAATGAGTTGAGCTGTCTCTCCCTGCAGTCTCTGCATATTTGGGGGGAGGCTTAGGTAAGTGAACTTCCCAGTTTATATTATGATATAACCCATACTGAACGAGGCAGAAAAACAGGTCTGCGTAAGCAGAAATAGTAGCACGAAGGTGCTTTATGTACCAGTTCACATAGCCTGCCCCAGCCTGCCGGGAGAGAAGTATGAACCCAGGGCTGCATCTCCTCTTATGCACACAAAACCATCATTGGCAGCTTCAGAAAATTAATAAATATTAAGATTACTAGTTATAATGCCAACAGAATATAGCAGAAGTATCTTCCAACTGGCATCTCTATTCAGTGCTTTATTTGTTGAATTCAATGCACATTCAGTTTTGTTTTTTATTTGTATGTGGGGGGAGGTGTCTTTCTTTGATTTATTTTATTTTTTTATTTTTGGTAGAATAAGAATTTTTTTTCCCATTGAGTACACAAAGAGAAAGGCTTTGGCAAGCAGATTGTCCTTGGATATTAAAGTGGTATGTCTTATTTTAATGTTATAATTCAAGTTAACTAAAGTCTGCCCAATTCTTTTGTATTATCTCTTTGCAAATACTGCCCACCCCAAGAAGAACAGGTCTGACAATACCACCCACTGCAAGATTCAGGACTTGTGGGATTGAAAACTGTGTTTTATCATTACTCCCATAAGAAATGGAAAGATTTGGTCTCATCCCATTATATCCAACTTGCCACTCAAATGCTGGTTTTAAAGTAAAAAAAGCAAGTTTTTTTTTTTTTTTCTGGCAACTATAATAGTCAAAGAAAGCCAGCAGTGCCTGGGGAAAAAAAATGAACTGTTGAGAAGCAACTATCACTGTACCTCCCGGCAAATGTCAGTGCTGTCTTTATCTTACTCCTGTGATTCTGGAAGCTTTCAGACTTTTTCTTTTAGAAATGTAACCAAATCTAACCAGATCTAAACTTTGTCTTCCCTCTCCAGATTAGGCAGTGTTACCCTAAACAGGAAAGTGTGCAGGATTATTTGGAAGGGGAGGTAGAAGGAAAGGGTTGAGAAGTCTCCCCAAACATGATTATGTCTAAGAAGAAAACCATAATGCTATCTACAAGTTCAAGCTCTAGAGCTCTGTGTGCTCACATTGTCTAGCTTCTTTTCAAGCTTGTGGAGTCTGCCTCCAAAACTGATGTGAATGAATTAATGAATGAATGAATGAATGAATGAACGAATGAGTGAAAAGGCAGAGTGTCAAGTCTAACAGGTTACACAATGGATACAACACATTAAATCAGTGTGCTCTAAAAATGAGAAAAGCACTTTTTAGAAGCTAGACTGAATAACAAAAACAAAGGATTGGCAAATTAAGTTGGCAAATACACCAACATCTTCAAAGTTTTGGAATGTTTTCCAGTGTTTGTTGTTGTTGTTGTTGTTTTAAACACGCTACCATAGCCACTATTTTAGAGCAGTGTGAGTCGTCTCCGCTTGGTGCGTGGTGCTGGCTGTCCTATGCTTGTTGGCTGTGGATTGACTGGTCAGACTCACAATCCTCCACAACTACGATCCACAGGAATTGGAACTCTTCGGTCCAAGTTCTCTTCAGCAGTTTTCATCAGGATGGCAAGTCGGCTTCCAGACACCCTTCCTTTCTGAATTGCGCTCATCAGCTTTGAAACAAAATAGAGAACACACTCAGCAAGCAGTCCAGCTCACATCAGGCCCCTCTTCTCAGCACCTACATGTTACCACCATGCCAGGCAGAGGCGCAATGAAGGCTCCATCACATCCCGAGCACACACCCAACCTTTCCAACAGTTCAAAAAGAGGTGAAGGGAGACAATGTTTCACACTGCTGACAAAGACGGCTCCAGCTAAGTAGATCAGGCTACCCTTAACGAGCACCTTAGGCCATAATGTGCTCTTTGGGTTACTTGGATCTTGAATTCTATTTTTAAATCATAAAAAGGGATCTCAGGGATAGAGCAAAGATAAACCACGACCTCCTACATTTAATTATGATTTTTTTCAGTGTTATTATAGTTGACAACTTCAAGTCTCAGTCTCTCTCCTCTCTCTCCTCTCTCTCCTCTCTCCTCTCTCTCTCTCTCTCTCCTCTCTCTCTCTCTCTCTCTCTCT
>NC_022011.1:69138043-69158218 GCF_000317375.1 Microtus ochrogaster | reverse complement strand
TCTCTTCTCCTCTCTCTCTCTCTCTCTCTCTCTCTCTCTCTCTCTCTCTCTCTCTCTCCCCCTGAGACAGAGTATCTTTCTAGCTTTGGGGCCTGTCCTGGAACTAGCTCTTGTAGACCAGGCTGGCCTCAAACTCGCAGAGATCTGCCTGCCTCTGCCTCCCGAGTGCTGGGATTAAAGGTGTGTACCACTACCACCTGGCCAACTTCAAGTCTTTTAAAACCCAATTTTCTTAGCCTTTTTAAACAAATTATTCATGAGTCATTAAAAATGGACTAATAGACCTGCCCTAAGAATGAAAGTACTCCACCACCTAGATTGTAGCTAATTCACTTTTATCCAATGGATAAAATCAGTATTAGCTCTGAAAGTGCATGCAGAGAGCAGGCAAGGGACTTTAATCTGGAAAGCACCTTCTAATTCTCAGTATAAGGTGCAGCCCCTCCTTCACAACTATGTGGAACTATTGGCTTTTCTTGATTTGTTTCTCCTATTAAAAAAATGTACTCAGTAGAGTTAGTTATATTTAAAACGATACATATAAAAATATTTAAATCATTTCAGAGTTAGGGTTTTAGCCTAGGGAGATGCATTTTAAAAAAACATCCTCCACGTGGGAATCCGGGGCAGCTGCCCAGGGGTTGGATCTGAATCTCCTAACCTTATTAAAAGCTGCTTCACTAGCAACTGCTTAAGAGAGACCGACTTCTACGTCAAGTGTCATCAAGCCCAGGCCGGAAACAAAGTCCTACAACCAGGCATTCTCCATAGTGAACCGCCCATCACAATGATTGAAACTGCATACCCATATTCGAAAGCAAAGCCTTAACAGGGTAAATGTGGACTCTCTCTATTCAGAAAAGGACAATATTGCATCAACAATCAAATGTGAAAACATACTTTACATCTGAGAAACATTTACAATTTTCTGTTTACTGCTTTCTGATTCCGGAAGATCTTTGGAATTTAGCAGAGGTAACAATGGTCAGAGATAGGCATCTCTCTCAGCCACCAATTGGGTTTCTTGTACCAACCTCAACCAACTAAAAGTTTTCCGTCAAGTATTACGTATATCTGAAAACCATACTACCAGAAAAAATATCTAGGTCTGAATAGACTGCTTGAGAAAAGGCGCCAGTGTTTTATAAGCTGGAAGTTATGCTGTGTACTTATTGAAGGCATGAATGGTTGCTTTCATTTAGAACTGGACAGGAAATACTCAATTATTTAAGAACTCTACACGAAAACCTGCAGGTGGTTTAAATTATTTTCTATGTGTTTAACTCTACTACCATCAAAAATTCCACTTAAAACCCAAGCCACACAACTTATCCATTAAATTAGATTCTTATTGTCTCTAAAACCCTGGGTTTTTTAAAGTTTAATTGCTGCTGATTGTTTACAAAACACAGGAAACGAAGGATAGCTATTCCTTTGAAGAAGAGTTTTCTAAAATTCTGAGACAATAAAATATCCCCCAGAAAAATTATACAAAAGAGGCATTAGATGTGTTCTAATTCCTAACCATAAATCTCAAATTCAATTTAAAATTTGCATGTAGTGAAACCGTAAGTTAAAGAACTAAACATTCTTTTTGTGATGCTGGACACAACCTGTAAAAATGTTCTGCATTTAGATTCCACAATGCTCTTATCTGTGGCTCATCTCTGGAGAGACAATTACCATTTCCTTTGCCTTGATCTTGTTTGTTTAACTTGACACAGAGAAGAAAGGGATGACATTGACCAAAATCCCAGCATTAATTTATTTCATGTTCAGCATTCATCATTGCCATGGCGCAAGCAAGACCTGGCATTCATTTGAAAGAGCTGCCCAAGAAACGCTACAGAAAACAACCTGGCTGTCTGGAAACCAATACATTCTTCAAATGACCGGAGACCTATGGGCAGCGAGAGATAGTGTTCAATATCTTTCCTTCACAGAACTATAAGGGGTAATGTAGAGTGTGAAGTTACAGTAACAAAACATATTTCCTTCATGGCTATAATGACTGAACATTTGAAACTTTGGTTACTTAAACGTCAGAAATAGAAATGTTTAAATTTGCCATCTTGATGTTTCTTCTCATTTGCTTTTCTGGCTCTTCAAAATGTAACAAGTGAATAATTATATTCTTAAGTGAATATGATTCTTCAATGAATAAAACCAGAGGTTATAATCTCTCCCATTAAAAAAAAATAATAACAATGACTTTCCACACTGGATATATGTCGCCTCTCAGTGTGGCAATGGTCCAGCAATTATATTCCATGGAATCAGTCTGTAAAAAGCATAGTTCTTGTACAATTCTGTAAGCCAATATGAACTTGGATTTAATCTAAATTAGCCAATAAAACTGATACCTCCTATAAACAGGAGGAAAACGAGCAGGCATGAACAGAGCCTCATCCTTGAGGGCAGACAAGTCCACTGTTGCTGGCTACGTTTTCAAGATGAAGTGACTAATTGGGAGGTTGAAGAATTGCATCTTAAGACAGTGACAAGCAGGAGCAAACACAAAAGCATCTATCTGTCCCATCACAACTCACCTGCAGAAATTCATTGAGTTCAACTTGCCCATTCTTGTTCAAATCTACTTCATTGAGAATTTCGTGTAGCGTGTTTTCATCCATTTGCACATTGATATTCTGGACAGAAAATCACAGAGGAATGAGGTTTAGCTAAAAGTAATACGTAGCCTTCTTCTAATGTGACTAGACTGTCCAAGAGTTTAAAGATGGCTTGTGAAAAATGCTAATAAATATTATCTTTATCCATCTATACCTGAAGCTGATAATGAAAATAAATGTGTATTACCTCTAGTACACGCTGAACATCAACAATGGTAATAAAGCCCTTCTCGTCTTCATCAAACTTATGAAATCTCTTGGTGTACCTGCAACACAACATTGAATAATGGAAACAGATTTACATAAAAGAGGGAAAGAAAGAGGACAAGGATATGGAGGAGGAGCAGAAGAAGGAGGAAGAGCTATTAGAAGTACCTATCAATGTCTGAAGGCAGCAGGCTGATTTCAGAACGATCTGTGAGCTGTTCTGATCGAGATTTAGAGCCCATTTCATAATACAGAAACTTTGTGGCTATTTCAAGTTCTTCCTGAAAAAGAAAAGACACGTACACAGAGTTCACAGATTTATAGGAGCTATTGATATTTCTCTCTTTCTCTTTTACTGCCAGAAACTGATTCTCACTGAACCAGCATCCAGTTTCAGTGTAGCGCTACCATTCCTTCTTAAGCAACTTAAGATGCAGTCTAACACAGATCCAAAACACTGCTGTAACCTTACACATCCAGTATGCCCAACTGCATGTGCCTGATTCTTCCTGCCCTCTGGTTCCAGGGACCAGCTGGGGGGCCCTGGGCTTGGTTCATCTTTTCTTCCATGTCATAGAGCATGTGTCACCTGTGTTTGCTTCCCCACAATATAAGGATGCCTGTTCTACATGCGATAGCTCTGTTGTTCCTTTTACGGTAGTGTACTCCCGTATGCTATTGACTACCAAATTCTACAAGATCAAACTCCTACAGCGTGATGACAATAAAAGAGAAGAAGAGTGAAACAGATAGGGCTTGAACCCCCAGTGCGCCGCACTCGACTTACTGTGTCTGTGGTCAGCGATGTGGAAGTTCTCTTAGGGGCTTCGAACAGCCACAGTCTCCACAGCCATTCACACTGCTTCCAGTATCCCAAGTCGCTACTGCACATGCGCTGCCATTAGCTTCCATTTCATTACTGTTACATCTAACTACCTCAGGCAACTATAGTATAGTGTATACTGTATGTAAATCTCTTTTCTCACACGTATAAATGCACACACATGCACACTCCTCCCCCTTGCACATATTTCTTAATCCCACTTTTATGAGCTTTGGTCATGTGACTTACTTTGGCCAATAGAATAGGAACAGATACAAGATATTCCCCTTTTGAGTGGCAGCTTTAAAAGAGACATCCTAGTTTTCTGTCTCTCTTGTTCCTGTTTCCTGAGAATGAGCATGGCTTAGACAGACACAAGGCAATCTAGATCTGATGGAGAGACATCAAATGCCGGCTGATCTGGATGTGGAGGGACACACCTTTGATCCCAGTGTTGGGGTGGGCAGAGGCAGGCAAATCTCTGAGTTTGAGGACATTGTGGCTTACATACAGAGTTCCAGGATAGCAAGGGCTACATAGAGAGAACATGTCACAAAAACCAACCAACAAGCAAAAACTGATGGCTGTGTTAAGCAATTGAGATAGATTTCAAGATTTATTTTAATTATGTCTATATGTGTGCGTGGGTAGGCGCAAGTGTGGGGTGCCCATGGTGTCCACACGAGGGCATCAGATTCTCTGGGGCTGGAGTTACACAGTTGTGAGCTGCCTGCCCAAAGTGGGTGTGGATGTGTTCTGCAAGAGCTCCAAGTCCCCTAAATAGCTGAGTCATCTCTACAGCCTAAGCCACTGACATGATGTCATGCAAAAGCAAATGGATACCTTAAATTCCCAACTTTACATCAAACCATGCTACAAACTCAGCAGGCCCCAAATACTGAATGTGAACTCAAATGCCCATGAAATGAGGCATAGGAAGCTAAGCCACTGTGTAGACGATGGTAGTAACCAGGCTCGGTACCCTATTTTCTTAGGAAGACAAACTGGTTTTAAGATTATTCTTTTCTTACTTCCTTTCTCTTCAGAAACAGATGCAGCAAAAGAAATAACATCAAAAACATCATGAACGCTGCATAACGCTGAATTTTTAAAAAAGTAAAATGTATCCACATCAACATCTGTATGGTTAAATTAAACATGAAGTCTCTATCTCCAATGACAGACTTCTCTCTTCACACAAGAAAATGCACCAGTTGCGGTTTAAAAATGTTTTTTTAATCAATTGTTTCCAGCCATCTACTAAAAACTATTCTAACATTCACGTCCTTGGACATGCTGCCTCTGAGCCTTGCTCAAATGTAATTTCTTACTCAATTCATATTGCCTCATTGCTTGTAAAGTTTATCCACACTCCATCAAATAATCATGATATTTCTAAGAAAGAAGAAATCTTGCCATCCAGGTCACAATGTAGCTCCCTGCACAAACAGAACTGAGAAGCCTGTCTAAATCACACTACAGTAGGACTTACCTCTACTCAAAGTGGCTCATGAAAGGATGGTGTGCCTATTAAGACATTTGATGTTGAGATGCAATATACCTCTTTCCAACTCTTCCAACTTGCTTGGGATGGCCAAGCCTTTGCTAGGTAGAGCCAACCTAACATGTTTCTGTATCACAGGTAACATACTGAAAGCAGCATCAATGACTTTTCTCTTTAGAGATTTTCTAGCCAAAAGCTTCAGCAGAAGCATGACTTCAAAGCTCTATGCCATGTTGGGTGTTTTCTTCCAGATCATAAATTCTGTTACATAATCCAAGAGTTAAAACAAAACATGTTCCTACAGGGATGTGACAGGTACCTAGATGGGAGCAGCAAGCTCTCTAGTTAAATGACCTACATTAACACAACTAAAGAATACATTAGAGTAGGGACAATAGTGGTCCACTGTCAACTGATTGGCAGTCACAGTCAACTAAAGCCCCCTTCTTTTTCTTTTTTCATGTGTGCTATATTGATAAGCCCTGGTAAACCTAGCTTAAATAAATGAAGTTAGCCTAACCTAGCACAAGGTTTACCATTTGTTTCTACAGAAACATTCCTAGTACACTTTTGGCTATTTCATTTTGTCATCAAATAATCATTCCTCTGCTTGCTGGCATACCAAAGAAGCGCCGCATCAGCACTGTATGGAAATGCTGGAACCAAAGACAGGATAGACATGCTGAACCAAAGACCAGGATGGACATGCTGAACCAAAGACCAGGATGGACATGCTGAACCAAAGACCAGGATAGACATGCTGAACCAAAGACAGGATGGACATGCTGAACCAAAGACCAGGTCAAAGGGACAGAGTACTTACAACCTGCTATCACAGACCTCTTCAGAGGTCAAAACTAGCGATTTAGTCATAAAACTACTAGTGTGGCAAACACGTATGGGGCTGTATGAAATACCCTATGGAGTCCCTATGTATCACCTCTATAGAATTTTCCTGATCTAATAATCCTTACTCTAATATGAAAATGACATATATGAAACATTTTTTCCTTGGTGACCCCTTATTAACCTCCCATAGCACACAATTCTTGCTAAATGATAACAAACTTAATGAACATGATTTGGAAAATCAGTCTGGGTCAATATGAAGACCATTCCTAGATTATGAAGACATATTTTGCTTTCTGCTTTTTGAAACTGGTATTGCATTCCCTGACTGGAATGAAACTTATGGAGAGTTTCTTCCTATCTGACTATGCATTCTGTTTTAAATTGGAAACTTAGAGTCTCACGATGAAAATAAAAACGTACCTCATATGAAAATTACAATATCTACCTGTCTCTGTGGACAGTGTTAAATATGTTCTAAGTAAGGCCCGTGCCCTTTCCTGGTCAGCCCTCCCTGAAAGCAAGTTACTCTGAGGTCTCCAAGGAAATTTCTGGTGGAACTGACAAAACACACAGCATCTCAAAAGTTCCAAATCATCTGAACTAAGTTTCTTTTGTTTACTTAATGCGAAATCTCCCCTGCTTGATCATGCAGTCATCATCTCACACACATTAATCCATCCCCTGGCGCACACAGTTTGGCAAGGGCACTGGACTTCACGTCCGTTCCTGTTCAGTCACTCCCTAACTCACCAGACAGTGCTGTCCTACCTACTCTATCCTTCCCGTCAGTTGACTTGCAGTCCCCAAGAACGACATCTCTAAGCATATCTGTAAGCTTTGAAAACATACATGCATTTCTGACAGATGCATGGGTTCTATCCACCCATTTAGAGTTCAAGGTCCTTGAAACTATGAGCTATTCATTATCCCCCTAAACTATTTGGCACCACATTCAGTATACGGGTCACTCATTAGGTATTGACTGTAGAAACAACACAATTCATCTGTGCAGAGTTATTTATCACCCTGTTCCTCTTTCGCTTTTGCAGGTTAAATAATCCCAAAGCTTTTAACCTTTTCTCAGAAGGACAACTTTCTAACCTTTTCACTCGCGCTTCCCCTCTCTGTGCTCTCCAGACTGTCCACTCTTCTCATTAAGCTCCTGTACCTCACACGCTGAGTGTCTTTAGCTTTTAGTTTTTGCTACTTTAAGGGAATTAGGAGTGTCCCTAAAAATTTCTATCTACTCATAAAGTTTGGAATAAAGTCAAATCTCAGTTTACCTGGAAACGTTAAGCATAACAGGTTTTTAGAATTTTCTCTTTCCTACCTCCTAGCACAAAATATGTTCCTATCTAATTGTAACAACTATAATTTTTATAAGAACATACCTCAGATTCTTCTACACAGAAAAAGGATAAGACAGTGGCATTCTTGTGCTGTCTCTATGAAGAGCTAAGTTTCAGAAACTGGAGGAGTTATACGCCAGTTCTGAGGCAACAGGAGGGGATTGGGGAACAGGTTTCAAACACAGCTCTATAGTTTACTACTTAGAGAAACTGGGTCTGCTTCCTCAACTACAATCTTAGAGGCAGTAGAACAATGAGTTCCAGGTCAGGCTGAGCTACCCAGTGGAGACTGCATTAGCAGTCCAAGGGCAGGCCTGCTCTTCACACAGACACAATGAGGTCATCGAAGCACTCACCAGAGATTTCTACCATCAGTTCACTTCAGAAGAACCACGACAGTAGAATTTTAAAGACATAGGGCCACTGTGCCTTTGAAGAACGTAATAAAGTCAAGCCATTAAAACTACCCTGGCACCCAATCTCCCAGTTAGTCCACCTTTAGGAATCTACATTCTAATACCAACACTTGAAGGTTAGGCTAAAAGCCCAATCCTGTCTGCATGATCAACACGTGACAAGATGCTCAATAACGTCCACTCACTACACGTGTGAATATGCCAAGGAGCCACGAACGATAAAAGGTGGTTAGACCTGCTGGGGTCTTGACCTTGGATTTCATGTTAGAAAGTGAAGAAGTGAACTTGAGAAATAAATGTTTGCTATTCAAAGCACCCATGGGCAGTATTTCTGTTACAGCAGTCCTAACGTACTGTTACCTTCTGATACACAACTCCCTAAATCCTCTTACACCTCCCCCAACATCAGCAGCCACTGCGTTCTATTTCTCCTCTATCCCTCCTAATTGCTCCAGTTTCTACACTTTGAAGTGTTCCTAGGCAAAACTCAGAGACACCTTCCTCACCTACCAGCGTTAAGTCCTTTCATGATCCTATCTAATATATCAAAATATATCTAATAGGTCAAAAGTCAATTTAAAACATACATTCAGCTAAGAACTCTGAAAATATCCAATTGATAAGTCTGGGTTATATTCTCTCAAAATCCTCAAAGTTGTTAAGATGGGAAGACTGGCTTCCTTGGAGAGAAGCCAGGACAATGATCCTGAGAGACACCAGTAGCCTACATCAAGGTGACAATAATGAATGCGATAAGAAAGGGGTGACTCAACCATGATCTGAAGATGATTATGGTAAGATTGTCTGAGTGGCTTTAGATGGGATCTGAGTGAGCCTACAAAGTATGATGCTAAAGTTGAGACCTGAGCAGCTGAGAGGCAATGAGCTGTTATAATGTAGAGAAGTCTCTAGGGACAATACTTGAAGGAGCTATAAAGTGACTCAAAAGAAATATTTCTGAGCATAAAAGAGTAGTTCAAGCCAGGCATTG
Organism: Microtus ochrogaster; assembly: GCF_000317375.1. Classification (NCBI taxonomy): domain Eukaryota; kingdom Metazoa; phylum Chordata; class Mammalia; order Rodentia; family Cricetidae; genus Microtus; species Microtus ochrogaster. The sequence goes on along the minus strand of NC_022011.1, from coordinate 69,149,446 downwards.
TGGACACCCCTACTCTCCTAGCACCTCAGAGGTAAAAGCAGGATGGAGACCTCAAAGCCAGTCTGGACTACACTGCAAACTCTCTCTCTCTCCCAACAAACAATTCAAAAGGAAGAGTTGAATCAACTTGCGAAAGGCAACTACCTCGCCAAATACAGTAAGCATGGAAAGCTGACATGTGTATCATGTCATGCAGTATGGACATCTTCAATGAATTTGTCCAGGGTTAATCAAAGACATATTGCAAAAAGCTGCATAGATTCAACTAAAGGAAGAACAGGACCCAGGAAATGAAGAAAATATTTTTTTAGTGTTTGTAACTAAAGTGTATTCCTCTGAATATGAAAATAGTGTGGGCTAATTAGGAGGAGGACTCAGAGAAGGGAGAAGATTTTCTGTGTATTACCATAAGCCCAGGGGTGTGTGTGTGTGTGTGTGTGTGTGTGTGTGTGTGTGTGTGTTGTTTGTGGGAGGGTGGGGGAGTTATGTATATATGTATGTGTGTATGTTTTTATGCCCTCATGCATATCCAAGCATCACTGGAATTATTTTTTAATTTGGTAATCAATATAAGACATCAAATGCTACTTTGATTGCTCTTCAGATTGTAAAGGTCTCTCATCTTTTAAAATATTATAATACAAATAATAAGCCCGTGGTGGTCAGGCAGTGAAAGCACTATTTTTATCAATGGATTATCCAGAACAGAAACTCCACTGATTATGTCCTAAGAGTGTTTTCAATGAGACCTAGAAAGGACTGCACCCTACTATTGTTTGTCATCTTTCTTTCCCAGGAGTTACGACCAGGGATTAAAAAACATTCTCTGGATTTCTGTAACAGTGAAACTAATAAAATATCTTCTCATTTTCTTAAGAAAATATTAGGTATGTACAATATAGAAGTGAGCAGGAAACCTAAAACCACCAACAGTTATGCAAGCCTTTTACAAACAGATCAAGCTCTTACACGTTTATAAGCGGGACAGTGGTTGCAAAGCTTTTCTACAATACCTGTTTCTTAGACTCGCTCCAGTTCAATTCTCTGCCCATTAATTCAACAATCCTGGGCAGGGCTTCCTCTGCAGCCTGGACATTGAGGAAGGCCAGGCGGGTGCGACGTGAAATCATGTCAACTGCGGTGCAGGCATATTCCTTGATCCCGTATTTCACCTAAATAAAAGAAAAATTGCTGGCTTGACCCTTTCTTTTAAACTATGCTTTGAGAAAAGCTGATCTTTTTCTCTAGCTGTTCTGGTTCTCTGTTAGACACAGACACTCTTGTGGTACACATGGGCCCTCCCTCTGCCTACCACAGTAGGCTGGAAAATGGGGTGAGTTGAGTAAGAGTGGATGCCTTCTTCCTAAATAGAAGGAGGCACGGACACGCAAACTGCATCACTTCCCTTTGCTAGTGTGTAATGAAAACGTTTATTCACCTAGCTAAATATGCAAAGGATGAGGACAGAAAAGTCAGTTTCAACTCATCAGGCTGTAAAGGTTTCTGCCTTAGAGACCAACAAGAGGAGCTGACTTCAACAAGAGAAGATGATTTCAAGCACAATGAATTACAAATACACAAAGCTTGGTGTCTGGTTTTATAGTATCAGAAAGAAAGCTGAGACAAATCTCCGAGAAATTATCAAAACAGGAGGACAAGGAACCAGTCAAGATGGAAGGGACATGAACTTAAAGAGCTATAGTTTCTGGGACACACAACCAGATTTACAGAGTTGTGGTTCTCTGAACAAACTCTGGAATTCACACTCAAACTATTCTCACTATTAAATGTCTGGGAAAGGCAGACACTTGACTGCAGGTTTTGGCTGACATGTTAGCAGTACCTAACTGGTAGAGGTAGGATGAACAGAGATGAAGGGCAGATCACAAGCACACAGGACGCCCCTGTGACCACCACATACCTCTGCTTCGATGTACGGAAACTCTGACACGAGACGCACTCCCACAACAGGCCACCGTTTTCCAGTCACACTTGCCATTTTGGCCACCTCAAAAGCTTTGTCACCGTAGGTGGTGGCAAGATGCTGTGCCACCTACAGAAATAAGACCGCATTAGACAGGCACTCTGGGTGTGGCTCCTTTAAGGCACAGGACAAAATGCTATGTCCTTAGGCTGCCAGTTTTCTCATGGCCTGTAAATAATGGTCCTTAGGGAGAATTAGGTTCGGACTCTGTGGGAGGAAACCACTTCGGTTTGGAATGCTTAGGCCAGCACTGACTCAGCATCCATGCAGCACCAGAGCAGTGACGGATGGAGCTTCAGCTTCACTTTGGTCCTGAAGAGCAGCAGCCCTTCTCACACTCATGAAGAAGTTGGGGGAAATTTGTACACTTGAAACAACACAAATAAATTGCAGATTTCAAAGAGAAACCAAATGTGCATCGCTTTTTAGGCAACTATCATAAAGTTGGATCTTTTTCTTTTGCAGAGCCAAGAGTAATAATAAACACAGCAAAGTGTCCCTCTAAATTAGAGAGGTCACACCCTGGCCACTGAATATGATCTCGGCAACATGAAAACAAGGTAGTGTGGCGGTGCCCACGAACCTCACTCTCAAGCCCGTAGTCCTGGACAAGCCTGATGTAGAGTGTGGGGCTCCAATCTTTGCCTCCTTGAAGGAACAGCCCAACTGTCCTACTCGGGCCTGCTTTCAAGTTGTGGACCTTGATAGCTGCATTCACAGTGTCTTCTGCCATAGAGCGATACGTCGTCCACTTCCCACCTACCAAGAAATTGGTAAGCTGTTAGGTTGGCATTCTGAATTTTTCTTATAATTAACCATTTGCTAATAATAACAGTGGCCACCTCTTGGCAAGAAATTGGGCAAAAAGGTTCTGCCAGGAATCATAAAAACAAAATACTTGTTCATCAGAGTGAAAGAGTAAGTCAGCCCCCCCCCATACCTGCTATTGTGATGAGACCACTCTCACTAACATCGACAACATGATTTCGGGAGATGGACTGAGTGTCTGCAGACTTGGGATCGATGACAAGGGGACGAATGCCACTCCATGCTGCCAGGACATCCCCTCTTCTCACTGGCAGGAACCAAAAACATGGAAACAAAAGTATGAATGCAGAGGAAAGCATTAAGAAGAATCAGAGGCACAGGTAAGATCAGAGAAAGAAACCAGAGATGTAACAACTAACTATGAGTGGAGGAATTCTGTGACCCAAAGATAATTTGCTTAAGGGAACAAAGGACCTGAAAATCACAAGCAAAGGTGTCAAAGAGTAAGCCACAAAAGGCAGTGTCACCAACCCCAATAGGGAAAAAAGATTACCATCAGGAGAAAATAAGACGTTTATAAATTGTTGCATTCCCTTCTAGCTCTTTCCTCAAGAATTGCAAAGATCTTCATTAGGAAACCCTGTAGCCCTCCAATCCAGTCACCTATGAGCAGCTGCAGCAAGCCCAACTCTGTGAAAAACAGTTGTTAGTCCCAGCCTCTTCACCCACTGATCCCCACGCACTGGGGATTATTCTCCTTAACCAACTATCATGAGTAACAAACACATCCTGGGGCAAACATCCTTTTATGGGGTACCAGCATCAAACTCGGTTTTATCTGGCTTTATTCCTCAATATGATGTGTTCCTCGACTGCTGACAACTTCTATTCTCTGGTCTTTTCTCAATCTTAACCTCTGTAATTGACCCAGAGATGGGCATACTGGCTCTACCCAGGAACTATGTAATCCTTGTATTGTAAGGAATAAAAGCAATATTCAAGAAGCTATAAAATTATTCTTTCTTATCTCTGGCAAAATACTACTACTGATACCAAAAAATCATTTAACTGCCGAAAAGCGTTTGTTATTGAGGTGAGGAACACAGGTCAGTGGTATCTACCATCAAGGCAGGAACCTGTAACCCTTACTCAGGAAGTTGAAGCAAGAGGATTAATACAAACTATAGAGAGGCCAGCCAACATATCTTAAGTTTCAGACCAGCAGCAACTATGTAGATCCTGTTTCAAATGCAAGCCAGCTTTCTGGTAACGATTAATTCAAATAAAGTAAGGCTACCATATTTTAATGTAGTTGATTAAGGGCCAGTCTTAAAATGACTATACTCGGAAAGAGGGAATGCATGTCCAACAGTTCTGCCCCAACAAGGGAAGCAAGGACATATTGAGCTGCTGAGGAAGCCTACAGCTTCAGTCTGCTCAACCAGATGCCACATAGAACCTTATGCTAGGACTCTGGCCCCAGATCTAGTCCTATGGTGCTTGTATCTTTTCATTTTTACTTCATTTATTTATTCTTCTCTCATGTATTACATCCTGACTGCAGTTTCCCCTCCCTCCTCTAAGTCCCTCCCCTCTCCCCTAGATCCATTCCTTTTTTTCCCTTCAGAAAATGGTAGGCCTCCCAGGGATATCAGCCCAACATAGCATAACAAGTTACAATAAGACTAAGCAAAACCCTCATATTTAAGCAGAACAAGGCAACCTGGTAGGAGGGAAAAGATCCCCAAAGCTAGCAAAAAAAAGACAGAGACTATCCTCAGCCCCACTGGCAGGAGTCCCACAAGAACACCAAGCTATACAACCCTATGTAGACAGCCTAGGTCAGTTTTATGCAGACTCCCTGATTATCACTCCAGTATCTGTGAGCCATGCATTTTTTCAAATAGGTGTGATCCTGAGATTCCTGTGGCCTAGGGGTAACCCAGCTTCACAGAGTTCTATAGGTCTTAAAATTTTTCAACATAAATAGTGTAAAGTGCTTTAATCCTTATAAAATACCTAATTAGGAAATTACTATGATTTCCATTAGAGTTTACACAGTCCTCAGACGCAGAAATCAAACAACCAACCCACCTCCAGTGTCACTGGGGCCAGTGCACAGCCCCACCCATGCCTGTAAAATTTCCCTGGTAGACACAATGAACGGGAATCTGGTTTAAAATCTTGAAGCTCTGTGACTAAATTCTGAAGCACTTTCAGGAAAATTAAGAGTTTCCTGAGAAAATGTAAAGCATATGCAGAACGGCTCTCTGGTCAAGGCTTTCTGTCTTCCATTCTAATGGACCAAAAAACCCACACATCCAAGGCTATACTGTCTGAAACAGAGGAACACGGAATTCACTCATGAAGTTGGGTGGAGTAAAACAGTGAGCAGATTAATCTCACCTCCATCCTTACTCCTGGGACTAGTCCTAACTCATCATCAAGGAGACAGAGCAGGTGGATCTCTGTGAGTTCAAGGCTAGCCTGGTCTACAAGAGCTAGTTCCAGGAGATGTTCCAAAGCTACAGAGAAACGAAGAGGAGGAGGAGGAGGAGGAGGAAAAGTTGATGACCAGGAAAGTTCTTCACGCTTAGTATCTAAGCATTCAATTTTTTAGCTTGAAACTTTTATTACAAAGGGAGTAGGTGAGGTAGAAAGCAATTCAAGGGGAAATGGGGTAGAAGAAGGCATCTATTATACTCATGTATAAAATTCTCAAAAATACAATCTAAGTTTAAAAAAAGTAGGTAAATAGATTAAAAACAAAATAAAAAAAGAAAATTTATCAGATGGACATTGGAATTAAATTACTCAGAAAGATACATTTTAAGGATAATAAAATTACTTAAAACATGAAATATTCCGTATGACCTACAGGATTTTCACGTTACTAAGCCAGAGCTTACACTCATGTCATCTACCTAGCTAACATAAATCTATCTATCTATCTATCTATCTATCTATCTATCTATCTATCTATCTATCTATCTACCCACCCACCCACTATCTGCCCATCCGCTCCAATCCTTGACATAACAATTTTTCTGGATTTTACTCAAAATGTTACTTGCTCAAAAAGTTTGTAGTCTGTGGCCACTATCACTCAAACTCAGCAGTACTGGCTAACTAAGCTGGCAGACATCCCAGTTGATGATCCATTTAACCAACATGTAAACCTGGCACGAGTGTGAAGCAAACCCAAACAAAGTTCCCTCATGAAAGGAGAGTCGAAGGGAAACGGGCAGTGGGGATAACAGGTCCCCATTAGGTCTTCTCGTCTTCCCTACGCTGTGCAGTCATGCTGTAACCAGGAGGGAAGCAGTGCTGTGAAAGGACGAGGAGTACTTAGAGGTGGGAGAGTTAACAGCCACCTAAGTCACCGCTCAAGCACTAGATTAACCACACTTCTTCTGCCTTCTCATGCCTGCGTTTCTGCTTTATAAGCTAGTGAGTTGTAACTGCCTCCCTCAATTCAGTGACTCCATTAAACTGAGCATCTCTTTCTCTACAATATTCAAATGTTCTAGACTCTGATGAGCAGGACAGTTCTACAGACTGGCTTTGAAGTGTGGGGAAGTCCGCTATTGGCACTGTCCAGTTCCCTAGCCAATTACAGCAGCAAGCAGCAACTAATCCATGGGAATATGATTTAGGCCAGTAGGGAAGTAAAACTGCATGTAATTTAAAAAGCTAACATACATGTCTCTAAAAGCTCCCTAGAACATAGGCAGGCTGATCCCAATAGACCACCAAGATGGCTGGTCACATCAAGACATTATCTCTAAGGCATAGCCACCCACTGACACTTGAGTAGCTTTACTCAGAAAAGTGTGCTTTCATACCTAATGCTACTAGCCTTCATGGTCCTTCTTTTCCATTCCAAACAATCCCCTTTCTTACTAATCTCATGAGATCAAAGAAATAAAAAAATATTTATAATCAACTATGTTGTGGTTTGAAAGAAAAATGGTCCCCAAAGGGAGCAGCACTATTAGGAGGTGTGACTTTGCTAACGCTACCATCCGTGTGACATCCAGTTGCTTCTGCTCCCAGGGGATCAAGACGTAGAACTCTCGGCTCATTCTCCAGTATCATGTCTGCCTGCGTGCATGCCATCAACCATGACAAAAGTGGGCTAAACCTCTGAAACTGTAAGCAAACTCCAACTAAATGTGTTCTTTTGATCCGAGCAGTGGTGACACAAGCCTTTAATTCCAGCACTCGGGAGACAGAGGCAGACAAATCTCTTGAGTTCCATGCCAGCCTGGTTTACCTCCAGTACAGCCAGGGCTACACAAAGACACACTTGTTTCAAAAAACCAAGAGTTTTTGTGTTCATGGTGTCTCTTCACAGCAATAGAAACCTTAACTAAGACACTTCCTCTCAAATTATAATTCTGAAACTACTAAGTGTCCACAGGAAAACCTGTAGAAAACATAGCAAATTGGGGCTTTTGGGTCTTGGAACTCAGCCTCATCCTACTCACATGGCTAAGCAGAAGTTCATGAGTCTCACATCTCTTGTAATGTTACTTGTCTTTAGCACTAGAGATTCTAAGATCTCTCAGTATCTTAAATGTTGTGCCATGGACAGTTGCTGGAATACTGGACGGTTCTCTGGGCAGCCCAGAGTGGTGTCTAAAGCATGGTATTTCTGTACTTGGGAGGTTGAGACAGAACTACCTTGAGTTCAAGACTAGCTTAGGCTACAAAATGAGATCCTGGCTATAAAAATAATAATAATAATAATAATAATAATAATAATAATAATAATAATAATAATAATAATAATAATAATAATAAACAACTGGGAGCAGGGCTGCACACTTTTAAATCCAGCACTCAGGAGACAGAAGTAGGCAGGTCTCTAAGTTGGAAATCAGCTTGGTCTATATAGAAATTTCCAGCCAGTGTTACATAGTGAGACGCTGTCAAATTTCTTTCTATTATGTCTTCAATAAACCACTTGGTTCAGTTTTCGTTATGATCTAAAGAATAAAATAGAACTAGGAAAGGTGGACAGAACTTATCACAGCTCCTAAAAAAAATAAGATCAATGTGATTGTTTCAGATTATAATTAATACTTTTCCTCTCATATCCTGGGCAAGACAAGTGTTTGTTTTAAAATTAATAGAAAATGAAGGCCAGAGGAAGTGACAATAAAGACTAAATGTGTGATTCTGCTTAGCATTAGTTATTTAGGTGTGTATTTTGGGGTGTTCTTTCTCGTGCTTGCCACTTTGAAGAGAAGAAAAAAAAAGAAATCTGAGAGAACGATATGAAAACATCTAAGTGAATACAGGGAAACAGTGTCAGAAATCAATACTTCTCCACCAGCATGTTTAACCTGCTGGAATGAAGTGTTAATCACAGAAATAAGATACCATATTACATTTATAAACTAATGAAACTAGAAAAAGCAAGGCGCGTGACACTCTAATTAAACAGCTGGAAGACAGCCAAGCCTGTGTAAGTTGATAACCCTAGTACAATCTCTGGCAGGGAAAAGGCAGGTCTGCAGTGAGTTGATATGGCCAGCTCGGCTGTTAATTGAATAACAGGCCATCTATAAACACAACTAATTGCACATGTGCAAGCCCGTGTGCAAGTGCAGAGGCTGCCTCGAGAAGCACCCCAAACGCTGTGCGCCTGGAGGAAGCGCCCAGCACGTCTTCTGTCTCTCAGTCCGCCGTGGTTGAAGCTCGACACCTACCGCGGCATCCCTCTGATTAACCGCCGCACAGTAACTTAATGATACATTTCTCAAAAGATCATTTTCCTTCCCAACTCAACACACGCGGCAGAACTATCAATTATCCATTTCGACAAAGAACAAACAAGCAATCTAGAAATTTCAGCCTGTGAATGGAAAGCTTTCTAAACTGTAAAGAAAGACATAGACTTATTCCCAACAGGTGAAACGCTCTGCAGAAACGTTCCCAGGCATCCTGCAGAAGCGCAGCAGTGGCTGTGATGACATGGAGTGATAGAATCTGACACTTTTCTTCTCCCTCTCTCCCTTAAGGTTAGAGCCATTTGAGGAGCCTCAGAACTTACTTATTCATTTAATGAAACCTTTTCATATGATTATATCAACCTCAATGAATGTAAAACATCTTAAAAGTGCAGCTCTGAGCTAGCAAGATGGGTCAGAGGGCAAAGGCAAATTGCTGTGCAAGCCGGGGAATCTGAGTTTGATCCCTACAACCCACATAAAGGGAGAGAGAGAGAGAAAACATAACCAAGTGGTCCTCTACCCTCCATACTTGTCCTACACACACACACACACACACACACACACACACACCCACACCATATACAGGCACACATCATCATAAACGTATCTGACAGCTTCCTTGAAATGAACAAAGAAGCTTAATCCACTCTGTACTGGACCCCATATCATACCGTATAATCCAGAACCACTAACCAATGTACTGTATAGTAGTTAGATGGTCATATCAGAGCAAGATTTACTTAAGATTTATCATGCCCCAAAAGCACCAAGTTATGAGGGGAAAAAAAAGTCCCTATTGCTCAGCTTCAACAAATGCAGGAATTACATTTCTCTTAGAAGCAGAGGGAAAGACTGACAACATGCTTGCCTAGCAAGTGGTCTAACACACACGGTACGGTCCTCAACGACAAAAGAGCTGGGAAAGACAACACAAAGGGGCAAAGGGGTGAACATTTCAAAAAGTGACGGGAGAGTGGCAACACTTGCGTCTTTCACATTTTATTAGTACATAAGAGGATATGGGACTCCACCAAAATACCTAAAGAAAGTCCACAACTATGAAAGTCTTCACTGTAAGCTACAGTGAGCTTCCGCCAATCCCTTTTACCAGTCTAAGTGTGATGTCTCAAATAGGAGAGCCCAGTCAACTAAAAATGAGAAAGCAAAGAAACCATGAAGAGCTACTCCTAATTAAACTTTAAAAAAAAAAATTTAAGAGGAAAGATGCATACAGCTGACAAGCTGTCACCTCCTGGAAACTAAACCTAATGGACACCAAGTCTCTTCAAGCTGGTGCCCACGCCACCAAGAGAAAAGCCTGCTCAGTTGTATTCTGCCACTTTTGTAAACATTAGAATTAAGAAAGTAGTCTTTGTTTCTCCACTTCCCTGATCACCACAGGATAAGGGATTTGAAGAGTAGTCTAGAGGCCAAGCAGGAATGGCCAAATCTTCTCTCTGCTTATAGGCAGAGTAAAAATGCCGAGGCTCCTATCTGGAACCTATTTTCACATTCATCCTGGATCCACTGCTGCCTCCAGCACATGCAGTCTGGCAGCACAGTGAGCAGCAGGGCTTCTTGTCCTTACTGCATTTACACGGGAAGGCTCCAGAAAGTGCCCATACTCTTGTCTCTACTCTTGAATTCATTCTATACTTTGTTCTCACCATCTTAGAGCACATCTGTAATTCTGTTTGTGACAAACTTTATATACAACAAATACAAAACAACAAAGAATATCATTATTATGTTGAAATGCAATCATGGCCAGACATCTAAGCTCTATCCAGATCTACAATAGACAAGCAAAGTATCAAGTTTAAATTACAAAAAGGTTTAAGATACATAAATAGAGATGTTAAAGAAAGCAAGGCTGCCTCCAGGTAGTATGTGTTGAACATAGATACTGGTTGAGAAAATTAATTATTTATTTAATAAATAAAAGTGTCTACTAATGCTGCAACTATCCAAAGAGATTCTATTCAGAGTAGAATCATAATGTATATTACTTTAAATTAGGAGGAACTAATAATATACAATACAGAGAAATCAATTAAACTAAAACAGTAATCTGAACCCTTCACTAAAGCTCTTTGATGTGTTCGAAAATACATGATCACACAATGGAACAGTCCTACAGGGGAAGAAGGCTTCATAAATGCTAGTGAGCTGCATCCAGACAAAAATTAGCTAACAAGCTTTGTAGATGAAGACTCCCTTCCCATGGGGAGCTCCAAGAACACATCTTAGACTAGCACATACAGTCATCATATGCTAGCAGGATGACCACTGCCCCTGAGAGACCGCTGACTTCTGAAGTATAAATATTTATGCCAAGATGAGATGTGGTGATGGTATGAAGGACAGTTCAGAAGAAGTCATTACTAAAACAAAGGGACAAGGGCTTAAAAGTATATGGCCTCAATTGGCAAGGATAAATAATAGAACCAATTAGACCACAGAATACATGGAAAGGGAGGATTTAGATGCAAACCAAGAGGCCATTTAAGGGCCACTTCCAACTGTCTAAGTATGAAATGGCACAGTTGAACCAGACATGATAGCATACTCCTATAATTCCACTAGAGAAACTGAGACAGGAGGATGGTCATGAGTTCAAAGCATGCCTGGGCTACCAATAATACTCTGTCTGGGAGTAGGGAGAGGCACAGGTGTAAAACTGGGCAATAGGCAGAGATAAAATGGGAAGGGGGATGCATGGTGTTCTAGGTATCCTAGCTAGTTTTATGTCAACTTGACACAAGCTAGAGTCATCTGAGAGGAGGGAACCGCGAATGAGAAGACGCCTCCATAAGGCTGGGCTATAGGCAAGCCTGTAGAGCATTTTCTTAATTAGCAATTGATGGAGGAGAGGGGGAGGGGAGGAGGGGAGGGGAGAGGAAGGCACAG
>NC_022011.1:69131464-69137943 GCF_000317375.1 Microtus ochrogaster | reverse complement strand
GGAGGGGAGGGGAGAAAGTTAAGCATTATAGTATGGAAGGTATGGTGACGTTTCAAGTTGAAGGCAAGAAAGGTCTGGAAAAGTCTGGGAGATACTAAAGATGGAAGAAACATTGCAAGAACATTTATGTTACCTTCAACATCACAACTTAAGTAGTTCCGCACTTCATTCAAGATAAAGTTGATGTCTTCTTCCGAAGGAATAGGATGGCTAGTGATGTCTGTTGGTGAATCGGTAGTGCCAGCAATAGTCATCTTCTCCCAAGGCAGGAAAAAGATAACTCTCCCATCACTGGTTGCAGGATCAAGAAGTCCCATGTTCTCGGGGCTGGAGTAAAAAGAAATGTATTTCTTTTCTGTTTGACATTAATGTTCAAATAAGTAAAATAAGAAAGAAGTTAACTATTATTTATTATTTCATTCTAATTGATAGACACTCCTAAAATTTTTACAAAATGGGAAAAAATAAGGACCTGAACAAATGTGGTAATAGCATCTTGCAACCCTCCCCATCTAACAGTGCAAAGCTAATTAATTATCTTTCAATTGTTTTGGTTTTTATACTTGGGACCATTCACATTAGATAATGTCAGTGGAATAAACACCTATAATTTCTTTTATTATGGCCAATTAACGATGACTCTTCAACCTTTCTTGGAGTCTATGAAAAGTATTTGCCTGGGACATTTGACATTTTGTACAACCCACAGTAGAAAACCTGAGGAGTATGTAAGAAAGCAAAGCAAACTTTGGAGAATCTGAAATGGAATCACAAAGTAACTCCTCTGCTCCTTGATGCTTCCGTGAACTCATGCCACTTTGTCAAATGTGAGACTTCTCACCTTATTTCAAGGTGACAGGAGTATCAACAAATGCATGGAGAAAAAGAGAGGTTGGGTTTTTTGTTTGTTTGTTTGAGTTTTGCAATTTGCTAAACAACAGTGTTATTGAATGGGCCAAATGGAGAGAATAGGTTAGCAAGGGGAGTCTTTCAAGCAGAGAACACTAATGTATTATGTCAATAATTAAAGTAAAACACAAGCCCCTCACACAGATGCAAGAATCTTTCTAAAACCTAACCAAGAATTTTTATTAACACATAAAAAGCAAACTCACAAACACACTTGAAAGAATGGGCGACTGTAAACAAGCATTAATAAAACTTGTAGATGGGGCTGGAGAGATGGCTCAGCAGTTAAGAGCACTAGCCCCTCTTGTAAATGATATGATTCAATTCCCAGCACCTATGTGGCAGCTCGTAGCCATATATAACTCTAGTTCCAGGAGAAAGGATGTCCTCTTCTGACTTCCTTTGGCACCAGCATGCTCAAGGTGCACAGACATTCATGCAGGCAAAATATCCAGCCCCATAAAATAAATAAATTAAATGGAAAAAATAAAATCCTTGGATTGTTAACTAAAAGTTATTGCTTGAATTATACATTTTCAAGAAAAAGTGAAGTAGTTAAAGAAGTGGGAAGGAGCTGAAAAAGTGGCATATTCAAATTGAGTAATAGAAATCTTTACACAGCTGTCACATTTGACTGAATTCTTTCAGTTAGTGTTAAAGGTATGTTCTACAATGAAATTCCTTAGGGAGGAAACAACCACATTTGTTTTAAGTGATTTTCAAGAAATCTCTCCTACACAAGTAGATTTAAAGAGAATGTAGTAGGCTTCTTATGTTTATTATACCGTTAAAACATTCCAAAGATTTGTTCAAATGGGTAAGGAGATGAGAGGCTAATATCTTTATAATAGCAAACCAAAAATATTTTACATAAAACAGAAATCATTGATCAACTTCGTTAGTGCTTCTTCTCTATGTAAACTACAAAGACCTTTCTCTGCAAGGCTGCCAGCCCTGCCTAGCTCTGCCTTCTACATTCAAAGAGCCAAAGCAAGAGCACCAGTCATTCTAAGTCTACCCTTTCCCGAAGGCTCCCACCACCATCCAAGGTCCCAGAAGAGAAGTGAATTTCACTCTAACATCCTGAAAAACAGTGTCCGATATTTTATTAGTTATAAAAGGGATTAAATCTTATTTGTGTTTGAAACCACAATTCCTGATCAATCTCACGTCAAGCTCCAAATTGATACCCCCCTTAGATTATTAAACCACCAGTCACTTTAGGTTGGAGACTAACTTCAAATTCCAAGATTCGGTTTGATATATGGCTTTTTGTTGAAACAAAACATTTGAGAGATTTCAGAGACATTTTATGTTGGCATACTTTATATACAACCATCTCACAGAGTAGACAACCCCTGACAGGTTTCAAATAATGCAAATGATGAACGTAAGCACAAGATTCGGAGCTAGACAGGAAGCAAAGTCAGAAAAGCACAACTACTGAGTCCCCCAGAAACTTCCACTGCAATAAAAGCCATTTAAAGGGTGAAGGTGACAGTTACCAGGCGACATGTACCTGGAACCTGTAGAGAACCAGCTGCTTAAGTGAAGACATATGTGTCAAGCATAAAATTAACAAGCACAGAGGGAAGACAGAACTACTAACAAACGGTATAAAATTTTAAGAATCCACTTGGAAGTACCTTTCATCAGTTCTAAATTACCTAATTCATAGTCTCCCTGGAGGGAAAGTTTGTTTTCTTATGAAGGATTAGTTCTGCAAGGTCACCCTAAAGAGTCAGCTCTGGTGACAATCAGTATAAAGTGAGAGGTGTGCGGCTCTTTTCAATCTGTATGATTCATGTGGCATCGGCAGGGGAAGCTTACTAATTTATGTGTGTGTCTAGGATTAAAGGTAATGAACATTTTTCTCATGCAGACCATTGCTTTCCTGAAGAACCCTTAGTTAAACTGAAATCAATTTATTGTTAACCACTTAGCAATCAGTGTTAGAGCTAACAGTATGTACACACATTACAGAAAAAAAAAAATTGACCTCTTGTCAGGAGTAAAAAGCAGGCTAGAAGGAAGAGGTGATTGCATTAGCGCACCGCTGTCAACTGGAGTGCTAGTGTTGCTGTAGGAAGAAAGCACGATTCTGAGGAAAACTCCAGGCTGGTTTTTAAAATTAAATTTACAAAAATGATTTCTGTATATTGGGTTTTCTCAAGCTGAAATAATTCTTCTGGGGCTGGAGAGATGGCTCAGTGGTTAGGAGCACCGGCGCTCTCCCAGAGAACCAGAGCTCTATTCCAAGCAGTTTTATTGGGTGGCTCACAGCTTGGAGCTCCACCTCCAGGGGTTCCAATTCTTTTGGGCACTGCAGGCACCTGCATTCATGTGTACATACACACTTTACACTGACACACACACAACTGAAATAATAAAATGAAAATACTGGGGCTGGAGGGATGGTTCAGTGGTTAAAAGCACTGGTTGCTTTTCAAGGAACCCAGGTTTGATCCCTAGTACCCACATGGTGTCCCTAGTGCATCAGTAACTCCAAGACTAGGTAATCCAACACCTTCTTTTTGACTTCCATGCACAAGTTCTAAGCATGTATGTGGTGCAGAGACAGACATACAGGCAAACACCAATACAGATAAAAGAAAATACATCTCTTAAAAAAAAATATATTAACCATCCCTACTTCCCCCAAACACACTCCTAAAAGCTGTTCATGGTAACAGCTTTTGGAATTCATAGTCATTCCACATGTGGAATATTAGTTAGGGTTATATCAAATTTTACTATTCCATAAAGGTACTTCTGCAAATAACCTAACAAGAAAGAGTGCACAGGGCTTAACTCTTTATCTACTAACCTACACTCAAAACATCTATGGCTACTAAAGTTACCAAGCTTCTACACTAACCAGGCATTAAGGATATAGCAGCTAAGAAAACAAGATAAAGCTGAGTGCGGCAACAGATGCCATGTCCCCAGTTCTTAGCAGGTTGAGTGAAGAGGACTGTAGGAATTCGAAGCCATTCAGAACAACAGATTAGATGCGGTCTCAAAATGGATCCTTGCCAAACCTTGTACAAGTTATGTGCTAAGATGAGGCAGGACCAGAAGTCCACAGTAGTTTCATGAGGGGCCCATGCTGAAAGGAAGGTAGTTACCAGTCAGGAAGTTTAATAGCAAGTAACAACTGCCACTCCTTAGCTAACCACTCTACAAGAACATGGCAATTCCTTTCCCAGTAACGGGTAAACTAGGGTTCAGGAAATAAGATTTGCCTGCCAAAGACATGGCTGAAGTGTCAGGATAGCCGAAGACCTCTGTGGGTGAGTGATACAACAGAGAAGGAAACCTAAGCCCACAAAGCTGCTGCTGAACAGAAAGCTTGCAATCCCAGCACTCCGAAGCTGGGGCAGCAGGATGCAGAGTTGGAAGCCAGCCTGGGCTACAGATGAAACTCTGTTTAAAAAGAAACAGAGAGGCAAGGGGAAAAGAAGGAGGAGAAAGATGTAGAAAAATCTCAGCAGTGAAGATAAAAGATGAGTCTGTGTTCTCATCTTTTAAACAAGCTAGTAGGCCAGAAAAATATAGGTGGTTAAGCAAGGTGCTTCCCACAGATCTACTTCATCAGATATTTCAAACATTTAAAGAACACTTTCATACAAAATTATATGATCTAGACATTAATCTCCAACATATTTATGATCTTTCTGCAAAAAAATCTATAGACACATGTCTTAGATCCTACTACACAATGTCTAGATATGTATTTTGAAGGACCATTGTATCATTAGAGCTTTTCTAGTCTACTAAAGTTATTTGAAGTTATAGTTTTAATGTGAAAGTAAGCCATAATCTATTTATTTCTCCAAAATAGAATGGAAGTAGTTTCTAATCTTTCTTAATAATGTCAAAATGAACAATTTTGTATATAAAACATTTCATGAAGAATTACTAGTTACTAGATGATCTGTACTCTTAGCATAGTCTTACAGAGTTTTTCACAGATATATTACATATTAATGGTGTTAATAACAATAATTGAGATGGAAAATAGAGAACACAGATTAAAACCTACTCAGATACAGCCAGGTGATCTTTGACAAAAATGCCAAAAATACACACACACCAGAGACAAGATGGACTCTACCACAGATGCGAAAACTGGACATCCACATCCACAAAAAAACTTCAGATAGGTCAAAGACGTCAATGGAAAGCATGAAGCTAGATACAGACACAGGCAAGGACATTCTGAAGAGGACTCCAGTTGCTCAGAAAATAATGCCAACAGCTGGGAAATGGGATTTCATGGAACTGAAAATTGCACAGCAAAGAAGACAGTTAATCAAATGAAAAATGTCTGCAGAATAGAAGAAAGTTCTTGTTAGTTATACATCTGACATAGTGCTCATTTTTAGAATATACAAAAACTCAAAAAAAAAAAAAACAAACGAGGGGCAGACAAAGGTGTCTACTGCCAAGCCTGATGACCTGAGTTCAATCACATGGACCTACACAGGAGAGAATAACTCACACAAATTGTCCTCTGACCTCCACACACATGCCATGGCATGCATGCATTCACACTTGCCCATGATCACCTGTAGGCATGTGTGTGTCTGTGCGTGAACACTTCTACGCATATGCACACAACATGCGCACACACAAATATGTAAATGTGATAAAAATGTTTTGAAATCAATCAAGGAAGCCAGTCAATAAGTTGACTGGGCCAATGATGGAGAAAGTTCTCAAAAGACGAAAACAAACGGCCAATAAATTCACGAAAACCACATTCACTGTCACCAATCATCAGTGAGAACTGCAGTTATTAAGAAAGCAAATAATCACAAACGCTGGCAGGAATACGAATGGGGAGCCCTATTCACTCCTAGTAGGAGTATAAACTAGTCTAGTCACTATGGAAATGAGCATAGAGGTTCTGAAAACCAAAAAAAAAACAAAAAACAAAAAAACAAAACAAAAAAAAACAAAACAAAAAAAACCAAACAGCTAAAAACAGGAAAATGTCTACCATATGATAATTCCATTTCCATAATGATAATTCTTGGATATTTATCAAAAGACTCCAAGGCAACATGTGACAGACGCTTGCATATCCATGTCACTGTCATACTGTTCTCAATAGTTAAGAAGCCAAGCTAGGTGTCCAGCAACAGAGGAAAGGGGATGAATACACACTGTGCAGTTTCTTTCATCCTAAAGAAGGATGAAGTCATGTTGCTTACAGGAAGAAGGATGTGATTGGACAGAATCGTATCACACCAATTCCACCAGTCTCAGGAGCACAAATACCGTGTCTTCTCTCGTGTGTTTCCTAGATTTTTATAAAGATCCTTAAAATTGTGTATGTATATACAACATGAAAGAATAAACCAAGGGGGACTCGTGGGATGGTGATGGAGGAAGGTCATTGGTTAATTAAATAAAGAAGCTGCTTGACCTGATAGGTTAGAACGTAGGTGGGAGGAGCAGAACGCTGAGAGGAAGAGGAAGTGAGCTCAGAGACTCGACAGCTCTCCTCTCAGGAGCAGACGCCTCAGAGAGACATGATGCTCCACTCATGCGGGCAGAGGCGA
>NC_022011.1:69072466-69131359 GCF_000317375.1 Microtus ochrogaster | reverse complement strand
AGTCCAGGTGCGAGAGTTAGCCGAGAAAAGGGCTAGAGCTAAAGAGCCAAGCAGTGATTAAAAGAATACAGTGTCCGTGTAATTATTTCAGGTAAAGCTAGCCGGAGGCGGCCAGGGTGCTGGAGATGCAACCTCGCCGCTCATATTACTACAGGATGGGGGTGAGGGGAGAGAAAGCCAGAGGACACAGGAGAAACATACTCAATGTACAATGAATGTCAGAAAGTGTCCCTCATGTATCAGAATCATAGACCAATATACCCAATAAAAAAAAATGTAAATAAACCACAGCAAACACTTCAAAAAAAATTCTAAGAGTGTAACAGAAGACACTTAGTGTGTTGTGAGCCTTTTTCTTGGGCGATGGGTGTCAACACTGAATGGTGTTACCTGTAGTACCCGGGCATCACAATGTGGACACCTGCGCTGGCCTGGCAGATGACAGGGGCATTGCTGTCATCCATTTTGCGCACGGAGTCTGTGAAAGGTCCGGTGGCATTGATAACACATTTGGCTCTCACGTCAAACTCCTGCCCTGTGAAGAAAAGTGGCATCGATTACATACTCCGTTTGTTCTTTGCTCACCAGCGCTGTATTATTAATCCATCTATTAACTTAACTGATGGCGAGGAAGCGCACATTCCACACTACGTGACATGCACATCCACAGTTACTGAAGGAGCCAAACAAAAGGCTCACTTCTGAGTAAACTTACCCCAAACGAGTCTGAATTAAAAAGGAAGAAAGCCAACCACCTTTTCATTGTGGTTTTCAGTCTATTCGTAAAGAGCCTATGATCTGGAGGGTGGGGATACAGCTCAGTGGTAGAGCTCTTGCTTGGTATTTGAAAAGTGGGGATCAATCCCCAGCACTGGGAAACAAGAGCCATATAAAGTGCCTATGACCAAAGTACTAAACACAGAGAAAGTGGGAGGAGTAAATGGTGTGTCCTTAAAATGCAAAAGCAAAGAGAAAGAGAAGGAAAGGAAGGAAGGAAGGGAGAAAGGGGAAAGGAAATGAAAGAAACAGCTGGCTATCGCAGGGGATTAAGACACCTGACAGCAAGCCTGGCAACCTGAGTTCAATCCAGAGAACCTACATGGTGGAAGGAGAAAAAAGACTCCAAGCTCGTCCTCTAACTTCCACGTTCACGCTATGCCATTGTCCATATGGGCACACATGCACAGAGATGAGAGATGTGTGTGTGTGTGTGTGTGTGTGAGAGAGAGAGAGAGAGAGAGAGAGAGAGAGAGAGAGAGAGAGAGAGAGAGAGGGAGAGAGAGGAAATGATGCGGTTTTGCAGCTGCCTACCCAGGGCTAGGGCTGTGGCAAGAATGGAAATCTCATTGAGTTATAAGTGATTGACTCAAAGGACGTGTAAATGCCCTGCCTGTGCCACCTAAGTGATGCTCAAAGACTTGGCACATTGATTTAATTTTATTAATCACATGTTTCTGCAAGGGAAATGAAAAGCATTCACAGCTGTGAGAGTTCTGCGGGCATTTATTATTATCCTTATCATTAGTGTTACTATTTAACACAAAAGGGAAAAATTGGCAAGTCCCACAAGGGAAAATTTTCATGTTAAACCAGGCATTGTTGACAATAAAGAATATAATTAATATGACTGAAGTCTGCCTTCACTGAAAGAAAAGTGACAGAAAAATCCTAGCTCAGTCATTATACAAGCACAGCCAAATGCTAAGAAATGCCTCCCTTGTGGACCCTGGCATACCTGTGAGGACATCCTTGCACCGTGCGCCGCTCACACGCTCTTTCCCAGTTTCGGGGTCTTTCTTCTTGAGCAAGCTCACCACCTCCATGTAATTGGCTGTGGCAGCCCCATACCTGGCAGCGGTGAGGGCAATGGCGAGGTTCATCCGTGCATCGTTGTGTTGTCCTGCAGCAGAGAGAAGCACAAGGGGAGGGACAGGAGTCACCTCGAGCCACGGACTTGTGGTAGAGAAGTGTGTCACAACAGATATGTCACGAAGGTCCCTGTCACCTGGAATCTACGTGATGGCTCGGCAGCTCTACAGGGCACCATCTGCAGATCTGCGCTCAATCCCTGGGCAACATTTACCTGCTTCCTGAGCAAGTGCATGTTGTGTGAGATTAAAGTGATGGGACTCGTCCTTTCCTACCGAGCTGACACCAATTATCGGGAAGTTTTAAACTTATTTCTCAAATAAGTAATTATTCTCTCCATGTGGGAACATATGTATGTGTCAGACTTTTTCTAATACAGAGAAGCCATAAACATGGAAGCTAAGCAATTCAAATCCTTGGAATATCTGACACCCCAACTGGTGTTGATGAACAATTTTTATGAGTGCATGCCTATCTAATATTCAAAATCAAGACTTTCCTCTTCCGTAGAGAGTCTCAGTATTCCATAAAAGGATTTCTCTTGCTTTGAATTTTGATCAGGGCTCCTTAAAATGTAGCATTTTTTAATAGCACATAAATGGTAAGAAATTAAGCAGGGCAAAATTTAATTACAGAACAATTCCTACCTGTGTTGTTAGAGATTTATTGCTGAAAAATCCTAGTTAAAGAAAACTAAAAGGGAGGAGAAGGGGGACGAGATGATTAATCACTTTAAAATACTGGCATCACTGGAGACTTTTCCTATTTATTATTGCCAGTGGAGTTAACGCTGACCAGGAAGAATTACTCTACATCGCAGGGCCAGGTTCTCTGTGCCCTGAATAATTAATTATCCAGGGCTAGATGTATTGAATCAGAGTTCAAATTCCCACACATCGGGCCCGGTTCTATCAAGATAATACTGATACAGGGAGGAATCTGTAATGGATATTGTTGTTGATTTATGCCGCCAGCATACCAAACATGTAGTATAAATGGTTTATGTAAAGTTTCTTCCTTGTGATTCAGTCTGGGAGCCCTGCACGAGTCATCTGTTCCTGGGAAAAGGGCAAAGTTATAAAGAGAGAATCGATGACTGAAGATCCTGCGGCCCCTCCCCTCAAACATCTTATTTGAAAACCGCCTGAAGAATGCCAGCCTGGAAGAAACTCTCCACCTAAGTACAAGCACTATAAGGGGAGAGTTGGTATTAATGCCTGACGTGCAGAATGTTTATTGTTCTGGGATGGCTTTATCGAAAAATGCTTCATTTATTACCCTTAAAATATTATATTGGATTTCCTGTATCAAAAATCTACAGACTAAAGAAAACATGACAATGGCAGCAGTAAGGCCCGGGATTCTGGAAAACATGCAGGTTCCATCAGCTTCCAATCAGTCTGATCCTAAAGTGGTTCAAGACAGCCAAGTTTAAGAAGCTGTCCTTCATTAACGTAAGTTCTTTAAATCCAGAAGTTGCGCGAGGCTAGATGGACACACACAACCCAAGGAATGAAATGGCCTCTCTCTATACACTTGCTTTCTCTCTGGGCTAGAGATGACGAGAATGCTGGGTTTGGTTGTACACCTTTAATCCCAGCACTCGGCAGGCAGAAGCGAGCAGATCTCTGTGAGTTTGAGGACAGCCTGGTCTACATATTTAGTTCCAGGACAGCCAGGGCTACAGAAAGACTGTCTCAAAATAAAGTAAGTAAATAGAAAATAAGATACATCCCACGGACCTTTCCAGTGATTTAAGTGTTTAGCAGGGCTGCCTTGCTGCCTCCCTGGCACAAGCATGCATTTGGTAGCACAAGAAAGCCACACCATTTGCTGGCACGATAGACATGTCACAAGTCACTTTTGTCTTTGCATGGAAAGTGCCGAGTGGGTGAACTACTTTAAACTCTAGATGAAGGCACCGTGGCAAGCAGAACCTCCAGTGACTAACCAGCGAATCACAGCTTCTCATTCTCCTTCAGCTCGGACCTCCACATCCAATTTAAAGGCACCACTGCTTCCCTACCCCATCCCTCCACCCAGAAGCTGCTGAGATTTATACTCTGCTTGCCTGTTGTTTGCTTCCAAACTCTAAGAGAATTGTCCCTGATCTTAATGACAGCATCAAAACAATGCATTCCTGAGTTTATGTGGCAAATCAACAACACAGTCATCACCAACTCCAAGTTGATTCTGATAGCACCCGTTTTTCTTCACCTTGTTTTAAGAGTACAAAGGGTACGTTACACAAGCATCGCTTACACTGGGGTTCAATGGAAGCATCAAGGGCTGCTCCTTCCACAAGAAGAAATGCCCCTTAGCTAGCTCCTACCTTCCAGTACAGTTTAAGGTATAGATATTCTGCAACTGAAAGCAGATGAAAGAATGAAATCTGCCTTCTTGCTCCTAATTTTCCTTGCCCTCATTCCCTAGCCAGACCCTGCCTTGATTCAGGACTGTTATTTACTGATGAAATTCTTCAAGATTCAATGCTGGTCCACCACATTCTTACCCCTACGAGCCTTATAATCTCAAATTGTTAGAATTAGCTGCAACTACCTTGTATCTAGGCCTTCTCGTCTTTACCCCTGCTTATTACTCTTCTGGTTGGGTACCATTCTGGAAGTTCCCGGAAACAATTCTAGGATCCAATTCCTATATCTCCTCATCAAGCCTCCCCTTATCTGCATCTTGTCCCTTCCAAGCAAATTGTGTGCTCTTTCTCTCAGCTCAGCATTGTGTCTTGAATGTACCTTTTCTACAGACTTTCTGAGAGTGTATTCATCCATATTTCATCTGCTTTTATCTTTTGTGGTAGGAGGATGGGTTCTGATACAGGGTCTCACTATATAGTTCTGGCTGTCGTGGAACTCACTCTATAGAACACGCTGGCCCCAAACTCACAGAGATCCACCTGCCTCTGCCTCCCAAGTATTAGGATTAAAGGTGTGCACTACCACAGCCCTGACAACTCTTACTTAGAAAAAATAGAATTCCTTTCCTATGAGCTGAGCACTGAGACAAATAAAAGGAATGAAGTAAAGACAGAAGGTAGCCTGCCCAGCTAAAACTGAGCCTCCATTACAATAACTGGGTCGTCTCCCTGCTGCAGAACATAGCAAGAGTCCTATGTTGATTCTTCCCCTTTCCCTGTCCCAGAACAAAGCCAATATCCAATAACTGTTGCTAATTTTTTAGAAGCGAGTAAGTGGTAGCTAGATATTTGAGGGCAGTAGAAAAGCTAGCAATATATAAAATCTAAATTTAATCCCAAACTAACTAGCCCCTCTAGGTAAGATGAACAAACAGGGAATGAAGAGACAGTGTTTCTGAGAGGATCCCTAAGGACTAGCTCACATGCTGCCCTTGTGCTGTGGAGACGCACACATAACCGTGATTAGCTCCTACAAGCTAAAGAGCAAGGAATGGGCTCCTGCCTGACCAGGGGCTCCTGTCTCCACCCAGAAATACTGTGTCCAGGCATCTCTTCATCGCTTTCCCCTTAGCTCCTCTAAGCCAGTCAACTTGCCCTTCACCGTGGACACATCAAACCCTGCAGTGAGCACTTCTGGAGGTGTGATACATTTTCATCATTTTCAACTAAATTACCCCACTCTGTTTCCTGACATTTTGAAAAGTGTCTCTGTGTGTCCTGTAACTTTATTTCTAGATAAAGAAGGTTTTGACAACACTGCCAATCATGAGACCAAGATGGGATAGCCCACACAATTGATCCACTCATGAAGTTTAGATTTTTCCAGCCCATCTCCTCAGCACCAGGCAACATCTCCTGTTTCGTTCAGCAGCACTACCTTGGCACCCACACAAGGGCCCAGACGGCAACTGTGCAAATCTGTCTCCTGCTCCGTTCGCGTCTGCACTTGAAATCTTACATATGTGCACACGGTAAGTATACAGTCTGAAGGACAGAACCATAGAAATGGGGAACAGCCCAAAAACAGGGCATGAGATGCACCCACCAAAAAGAATACAGGTTGTTGGGGGAGCTTTTGTCTTCACTCCTAATGGCCTCAATAGAAGAGTGAGAGATTGTGTCAGAGACACACGTGTGAGCGTGTGTATGTTAAGGTGAGCCACCTAAAAGACAGGCTCTGTGCAAAACCTCCTTACAAATACCCAGTTCAAAGCTAAAGCCTGGCAGCTAAGTTAAAGGACAAACAGGGGAGGAAGAAAGAAGGGGGAAAGGAAGGAGGGGAGGAAGAAAAGGAGAGGGGAGGGGAGGGAAAAAGAGGGGGGAGGGAGGGAAGAAGGAAGGAAATGAGTGAATGTACCAAGAATAGGAAGGATAACTACATTTGAGGAGATAAAAAGGTAGTAAACTAGCTGGTACAATTCTGTGGTGCTCTCACGATCCCCTACAATCCCTTTAGTACAAGATACTTTTAAATAATCCCTGGCTGTGTAAAGACCTCTGCATAAATAGACGTGCCTAACTCCCACCTACCTACTAGCACAGAAAGTCTAACGTTTACCAATTCATTAAAATTACACCTGTCCTGATTTCCTCACCCAACTGCCAGTTTGCAATTAAGAGAATTTCCTCCCATCAGCCTATGCCCTGACCTGAGTCTGAAACAATCATTTTGATGAACAACGGGGGCCAGATGCCTGCCAGAGAGAATCTTCTCCTACAGCCTTGGCCCCATTTCCAACAAAATCCTCACGGCGTGCTTCATTGTCTCAGGCTGCCTGTGTCACCGTGACCTCTCCAGCAGCTTCCCCTTTCCAGTTGGGCTAATGTACGAAAGTCAGGCTGATCTAATGCAGCCATTACATTTAAAACTTCCCTTTCCAAAGGAAGAAGGCAGGAAACTCAGCAAAAAAGGTGTGTGTGCATCAGAGTGTGGAGATTCTTCTGCTTTACGTGCATGTGAGGAGCATGGTTAAAAAGGAAAAGCTGAAATGAGAATTCGTTTCATTCATTCATGAAGAATTCTGACCACATAATTTCCAAAATCATTGATTGAAAGTGCTTTCTGTGTTAGAACTGGTGGGGTCAGGATATGCGGAGGGAATGAAGCAGAGAGAACATGTTACAGGGTGATGCTGAGGTTGAAATGCACCGGACTGGAGGGATGTAGATAAGGCAAAACATTTGTATGTCTTGTGTCCTTTGCAGAGAGGCTGGGTGCTTCTGAAATTACACAGCTCCTGCGAGAGTCTGTTCTTCTCAAGATATTGCTTCTCAAACTTTGTATAAATGTCCAGTAAAAACCAGTCAAGCCAAGCATGGTAGCACATTCCTTTAATCCCAGTACGCGAGAGGCAGAGGCAAGTAAATCTCTGTGAAGCCAGCTGGGTCTACATAGAGAGTTCCAGGCCAGTCAAGGCCACATAATGAGAGAGTGTCAAGAAAAGAAAAAAGAAAAGGAAGAAAAGTCAAAAAATAAAAGTGCCTCACCGAGGAAATCAGAAGAACAGGAAAAAAATAGAAATGATCCTTTTTCACTGGTCTAGAGATTTTAATGATGTTTCATTTGTATAACTGTGTGATATATTACAAATTCTATCTCTTACCACTTTCTCGTAGCCATGACTTTTGTCATAAGTCTTCCGTGTCCCCTTTCATTCTTATTCTAGATTCCACACGGGACATTGCTTAGTCAGTGGAATACTAGTAGCCATGGCAAAAGCAGAGTTTCAAAGGACTGAGCTCCTACTTTCTGCAAAGCTATGAAAAGGAGGGACATTCTCAGGTGAGCAGGACACGGGAAGACGTGAAGTGTGATTTGTACCAGTTATCCCAGCCCAGGCCACATCAGCTCTGTCACTCAGTCAACACCTACCTCACAAGTAGATTCAGGTTTAGCAGAGAGCAAAAGATCACCCAGTCTACCCTAGACAAGAACAGAGGAGCCACGCAGATAAACGCCAATGTATGAGCAAAAAAAGATTTAAGCAATCAAAGAACGGTCTGGAGAGACGGCTCAGTGGTTAAGAGATGGTTTGAGAACCTGGGTTCAATTCCCAGAATCCATATGAAACCTCACCACCATCTGTAACTCCAGTTCCCTGGAACCTGACACCCTCTTCTGGCTTCCAGGGACACTGCCCCCATGTAATACATACAAATACATGTAGATAAACTCTCAAACATATACATTTTTTAAGAAAAGGAATTAAGGAAGACCAGTTATGACCTTCTATCATGGCTATTTCACACTGACACCCAAAGCCTATACGAAAGTACCAAGTACAGGAATACAGGTCTGGTATCAGTATGACTCAAATATGTTAGGTAGTACCGACAAAATGACTTTTCTCTTACTGAGATTGTAAAGTATTCACCTACATTTTATACATGTTTACCAGAAATTAAGTTTTTTTTAAATCATCCCACACTGCTGTACATTTTTCCAGAAAATGTCTTCTAATATAAGACTATAGTCTTTAAATATAAAATAGAGAAAACCAAAGGCATAATATTCCAAATAGATGAATTGAAGTAATTTGCTGTCACTTATCCATACTATAGTTCTCAGGAAGGGACACCTGTTAGCACTGAACATGCAATCATTTTTATTATTTAATACAAAGGTACAATTAAATGCAGGCACAGGATGTGACCCGCATCATAATTCTGCCTGGCCTTTCTCTTCACAATATCTTTTTCATTATCCAGGGCCTTTTGTTCCTTTGTGTTTCTTTTGTCTCACCCTAAGTTCTCGAATAAGCTATTTACAGTCTGAATAATTAGCAATCAGGGTGGATCTGTGGTCTTTGGCCCCATGTAAAGGAAACACTGTCAAATGCCTTAACATGACATACTGAAGTAAGTAAAGTTTCTATACCCCCGGGGCTTTTTCCTTTCTTGAAAAAAGTTTTAAATAAATCTAATGAGGAGTGAGTTTTCTACTTCTCAGACACTTAGGAATCTAACTAGAGTAACAAAAATGAAACTTCATTCCAAATGCAAACAACAGAATGCTTTGGGTATTCATTAGCTATTTCCGTACCGAAATGTTCTATACGTTAGTTTACAATGAACACTCCCTGTGCCTGCCTACTTGAGGACAATCCATTCTCTCCAGCACAAGCCAAGAGTGGTTCTTTTTCATTTTTTCCCTTCCTTCCTTCCTTCTTTTCCTCTCAGTATTTTTTAGGAGAGTAAAAGTGAAAAGATTAAAGTCACAAAAATCAGTTGAAATGAAGTTGGAGAGTTACAGTGAACGCTGTAATTGTGAAGCCTCACAGCCCGGGTTTACTCTTCTGGTTCACAAAAAGCTCTGAACTCATTCCATCCTGAGGGGTGCAGTTCTGATGGAGAAGAGCTGCCTTCACTGAGCCGCCGTCCAGACATCAAGGCTGTAGACAGCATAGAATCGTTGTCCAAGAAAACTGAGCTGAAGATTTTTGAGGTTCATTCCTTCTGTGGGTGTTTATTCAACAGTCACTCCCTCTGTACTGGGTACCAAAGTACCATTTGTGGAAATAGAAACCAAAAAGTTCAGATTGATCCAATTGCTGTGGATGTGAGCTATGGGAGTAAAATGACAGCTTCTTGACAGCACGCGTTTCCATTCTCCTGGTGTCATAGCAAACTTTCTTCCTCTTTATCCTGAAGTTTCCTTAAAATGCGACCAAACCCAATGCTCCAGACACATCAATGCTTCTTTCCTAAATCTGGGGCAGATTTGCCAAGTTTCCCTCCCCCACAGGGAATGTGCATTCAGTGTCAAGGTTGGTTTCTAGAAAGCACCACCTGACTTCACTGTACCAGAGTCAGGCTGAAGCCCCTTGACAAAGGAGATTCCAGTACACCAGCACAATTAAGGACATTCTTCCTTCCCAAGAGAAAACATCATTTTTTAGGAATCTGACCAGAAAACTTATTTACAGTAAAAGGCATGTCCGTTAAAACCCTCGTGCAATACCTACGGATTCTAGATCTTACCTCATCTGACTACAATCCCATCCAAGGCCCCTTTATAACCACCACTATCATCGAATTTATCAGAAGAGAGAAAAAGGGGCAGGAGAGATGACTCAGTGGGTAGAGTCCTTGCTATATAACCATGAAGTCCAGATTCCCAGAAGCCATGTAAATACTGGGTGGGCTTGACAGACTAACGCCAGTGCCAGGGAGGTAGCGACAGGGGGCCCATGGAGCAACATAGCTGATTAACGAGCTCAACCAAAGAAATCTTTGTCCAAGTGAGACCCTGATTCCAAACAAGAGTTATTCACACCTGCTGTCATGTGTGCCTACACAAGTGACCACCCATGCACACATAGCACATGCATGAAAGAGAGAGAGAAGGAAAGAGGAGTTTCTTAGTAGTCCTTTGAGATGTACCTCAACAGTCAGTACTACACAGAGAGATGATCTCTTGAAATAGTTATGGTTATTGTCAAAATGCTTTAAAGAAAACTGAATATTTTTCAATTCTAAATGGTTCAGCAGGTAAAGGCGCTTGGTGCCAATACTGATGACTAAGTTCAGTCCCAGGGCCCACCTGATGGAAAGCCAGGACTGACTTCTCCAAGTTGTCCTCTAACCTGGCCCATGCGTTCCCATGTGGGAGTCCACACATACAAAAAAATTGTTTTACTGGTCATCAGTCTGACAAATATTTCCTCCCTCAAACATACGACAACCCATCTCTAAATCTCTGAACTTCACTCTAAAGAAAGTTGCTTTCCTTCTTTACTTTCCTTTCAATATGATTGACAAGTTATGGGTGGTAGTGGCGCACACCTTTAATCCTAGCACTCGGGAGGCAGAGGGGAGTGGATCTCTGTGAGTTTGAGGCCAGCCTGGTCTATAAGAACTAGTTCCAGGACAGGCTCCAAAGCTACAGAGAAACCCTGTCTCAAGAGAAAAAAAAAAAAGACAAGTGGAATGTTTTTTTTTAATAAATCAGAAGAGACAAGGATGGATTTGAACCCAGAAGAAACTGATACTGGTGAACTGATAGAATAATAGATCGTTTCAAAATACTAAACTTATCAAATCTTTATCCAGGACTCTTCACTCCCTCTTAAAAACAAACAAACAAACAAATAAAAACAAGCAAGGAATTCTGTCAGGGTTTTACAGAGGAAATCAGCATTAGCTATAAAACACGGTATCACAGGCAAATGGTAGTGCTGAGTTCCAGTCCCTTAAATAGTCATCAGCAGCAGGCACCTGCCTAGTACTTGGTGTGGCGTCTTGTCTGGCTTCCTAATGTCTACCTGGTTCTCTGTCTCATCTATTAGCCTTGCCAAGAGGCTCCCTTCCCACAGAAGAAAGGTCAGATTCCAGTCTGGCTCCCTAATCACAGGCCTTCCTCCATTCAGGGCTGAAGATTAAGGAAAAACAGTAAAATAGCAGTGAGGTTTGGTGGCAGCGCTGCCCACTTTCTAACTGCAACAGTGACAGATGGGCCAGCAGTGGAGGCAGTGACCCTGGTCACTTGCCTCAGAGAAGAGAACACACATCCTCGGACAGGGTACTACAAATCATTTTTGGTCCCTTATTTTTCAAGCTAGACTTTTTCGACTTCCTAGCATTTCTGTTGTCACAGGAATCTTCCAAAGAAAATCTCTTTCCCTTGCCCGGCACCGTGGGTCAAAACTGTAATCCCAGCACTGTGGATAACAAAACAAGAGAATAGCAGATTCAAAGCCAGTCTGGGCTAGATAGTGAGAAAAGTCAAGAAAATATTAGAAGAAAGGCTAGGCATGGTGGTGCATGCCTTTAATCCCAGCACTCAGGAGATAGGGCAGGGAGGTAGATCTCTGCACACTTGAGGCCAATCTGACCCATGCAGAGTTCCAAGAAATCCAGGACTTGTAAATGGAGATGGCTTTTTTGTTCCCTGGCTTCCCAGACCTGAAACTATATTAATTACAACACTGTTTGCCCAATGACCCAGGTGTATTCCTAGCTAGCTCTTACATCTTAAATTAACGCATTTCTATTAATCTGTGTTATCACCATGAGGCTGTGGCCTACTGGTAAGTTTCCCGTGTCTTTCCCCTTTGGCAACTTCATTGTGTCTGATTCCACCTTCTTCCTCCTCTATCTCTGCTTGGATTTCCCACCTTGCTATATTCTGCCCTGCCATAGGCCAAAGCAGCTTCTTTATTAACCAATGGTAATAAAATATATTCACAGCATACAGAGGGGAATCCACATCAAAGGCTACATAGACAGAACCTGTCTGAAAGAACCCCAGAAAAGGAAGACTAAAAAGGAGGAAGGGGATGAACAGAAGGGGAGTGAGAAGAACGAGAAAATTCCTTTTCTCTTAGTATCTTCTGCATGTCACTAAAGTGGGCAAGCCCCATGCTCTGTGTCTCAACTTTCTTATCATGCCCTGCCACAGATAGACCCAAAAGATTTTTTAGACATTGCCCAGCTCTACTTATTTTTTAAGGTCTCTGTTAGTATTCAGGAATCTGCCTGCCCTTGGGTTCTGACAGGATATGTTCTCAGCTGTAGCCACTAAGAGTACCTCCTGTGCACATTCACTATGTCCAATTTTAAAAGGGCCCTGCCCACCTCCCCCCTCTCTCTCCTCTCTCTCCTCTCTCTCTCTCCTGTTACTTTCTCTCTGTCTTTCTGCCCGTCTCTGTCTCTCCCCTTCTGTCTCTGCCTCTCTCTTCTCTTCTGCTGCTCCTGTCCCCAGAGGCCGGTCTCCCCCTCCGCTTTCCTCCTTTTATGTTCCCTTTCTCTTAATAAAACAAAAGAACCTCTACATTAGTTCTGTCACAAGGTGTCTTTCTCTTGTGCTGCTTTTTAAATTATAGCCGTTTCTATTCCCAAATTTAACATAAACCAACTAAAAAACTAACAACTTCATTACATAACAAGGCAAAAGTGTTCCTTTTACGTAACTAAACCACCTTTCCTCACAGGACCGGCCAACAAAAATGAACTTCACTAACGTAACGTATATCCATCCTCTTTATTTATCTGAACACTTTACAAGACGCAAGAACAGCCAACCCCAGGGGTGACTCAGAGTGTGACCTACATAATAAACACGTGGAACCCTGCACTAAGGACCAGCCAGGGGATTCTAACAACAAGCAGCCTTCTGAGAACCTTTATCTGTTCTGTCCCTGAGTCAGTTTCTTATCAGGTATCTCTCTCTAATCACAGAAGATTCCACCCTTTATCAAGTTGTTATCAAATCATTCTGACCAGGGCCAAGGGTGCAGATAATCTGAAAAGCCTGTTTAGGAAGAGTTGGCATTCTCCAGGGAGAGTGGGCCTGAAAACTGGCCACACCTGGTCGGGACCCTGCCCACCACCACTAGGCTCAGAGCCTCCCGCGGTCGGCTTTCTCGTCTGAAACTGCAGCTGGGAGCAACTTCTCTGCCCACCGACTAAGCCTCTGAAATGATCAAATTGAGAACACATGACTGTGGTAGTTTCTTAATTTTTTCAGCAAAGATTGACTTCTAGTAAATTGATCTTATCTCTCCTTTTACATAATGTTCAAATGAAAAATATTCTACCTCCGCCTCCCAAGTGCTAGGATTATAGAGGTGTGCTACCAACCAGCTTACAGGGTTCTGGGATGAAACCAGGCCTTTGTGTATGTTGGGGGGAAAAAAAGTCCAAATAAACAAAAACTATCAACCCAACTACATCCTAGCACTGTCTGAACCTTTACTGACAAAATCTTTATCTTAATTTGATTACTATCATACGTTTTATTTTGGAACCTCCTTTTTGAACAGCAGCCCGAGTCACTGATTTCATGGGATGTTTAGCTTCTTGGCAGAATGAAGAAGGGGAAGAACTCTATGCCCCAGCACCACACAAGACTTGATCTCTGGCTAGGACAATGCCTAGCAAGCAGGGAGGTAGTGAGGCTTTGTTTCCTGCTTGTTTGGTTTGTTCAAAGTAATCAATTTACAGACTGAGTTGTTCTAATGCCAATCAACTTAGCATAGTCTGATCACCGGAGGGAAATGAACAATCAGGTGTCCTGGGCCTTTACCAATATTCATGCTCAGGCAAACAC
Source organism: Microtus ochrogaster (assembly GCF_000317375.1). Taxonomy (NCBI): domain Eukaryota; kingdom Metazoa; phylum Chordata; class Mammalia; order Rodentia; family Cricetidae; genus Microtus; species Microtus ochrogaster. The sequence continues at coordinate 69,117,506 of NC_022011.1, read as the reverse complement.
GGTGCAGAGATGAAAATACTATAAAATTGCAGTCTAATTTCACTCCCTGCTAATAACAGAATATCTGAATTGTCTTCCAGACAAAAAGACATGGTGTTTATGTACAACACAGTTAACAAGGAAAGGCTATCAATACTGTAACTATACAGCAAATAATGTGCCAAACGCCATAGCCATATATGAAAACAAATATGTTGATGAAAATAAAATAAACATGTAATATAGAACGTCCCCCTTTGGGATAGCAGGAGGGGGGAAATCGCTACATATGTAATCAATATTTCCCTGGACTGGAGAAAAACGTTTCCAATAATCTACAGCTTGGAATTTACACTCAATAATTATCTGAGGTTACAAATGAAATGATTCAATAAATAAGCTGTTGTTTAGATAAACTATTACATAAATTACAATAAAACAATACCATGAACAGTTCTTGCTTAAAATAGTGGCACAAGTCTATAAACCCTTGTTTCTGGAAGCTGAGACAGCAAAATTAGAAATTTCAGACTGGTAGAGGTTACCTAGCAGAACCCTGTCTCAAAAAGAAAAAAAAAATCCAAATAGCTCTTTCAAAGAAAAAAAGGTTTCAGTTAATGTTAAAAATGATGAAATGATGTTCCCTTTATCTATGAAGTACTAATATGTAATGAGACTCAAGTTAAAATATATATGTGTATATAGTACCCCAAAACTAGCACCTTAGGCTTCTAAACACTACAATTTTAAAAAAAATAAGTTACAAATATAAGATATTATATGACTCCTCATCAAAATAAAAATGTCAGTTCACTCTCAAGTTTTAAGCATAAATCTGGGATATACCGCTCTCACCAATGTTTACGCTTTCATTTTACAACAAAAAGTAAAAAGAGTTGAATACTGTGTTTCTGTGTGTAGGGCTTCTTGCCCAGGCCCCTGGCAATTCCCAAGGTCTCCCTGGAAATGCTGGTTATTGTGACAGAACAATCCTATTAGTCCCTAAGACAGTCCAGGTCACCTTGTCCTGCTGTCGTTCTTGCCGCCCTTCAACGGGCAGGCTCCACAGTCAGCCTTCACCACACCTGACAGTTTCCTCGGAGCCCCCACCTGTCCAAAGGGATCACCTGCCCCAAACTGTTGTTTACCTTCAGACTACGGGGGTCTAGTGGTTCCCACAGCCACAGTCCAGTTCGCCATAAATAAATACCAAACACAAGTCTTCCTGCCTCCATGCCCTCCCTGTTCCCATAGAGCCTGAACATTCTGCCTAGTCTTTCTCCCAAGGACTGGCTTCTCACCACCACAAAGGATTACCTGGTTTGCCTTATGCAGACCCCTTCCTGCAGCAGAAAGTTGATTATCATCATGCCTTTGAATCCACTAAAAAAAACCACTGTCCTGACCAGAGCCGTACACTGATGGGAACAGGGTGGACACTCAGTGTGGCTGTCACTCAAGGCTCCTCACCATGGAAGGCTGCTCAGAGCCCGGATGGACATTAAACCCATCTAGTGATTGATTCACTTCGCTACCATCTGGCCTTAAGAGCCCTGTCTTCAAATATCAAAATGTTCCCACACTTTAAGGATGAGAACTTTGTTCATGGGACTAGAGAGACGATTTCATGGTCAATAGTGCTGGCTACTTTTGCAGAGGACACAAGCTTCGTTCCCAGCACCCACATCCTGTGGCTTACAATCACTGTAAGCCAAAGGGACTCTAGTAGATCTGATGATGTCTTCTGTCTTCTGCAAACACACACACACACACACACACACACACACACACACACACACTCACTCAGACACACATATACATATAAATAAAGAGAAAATGAAACAAATGTTTAAAAGAAGAGCCTTGTTAGCTGACATTGCCAAGGCTTAGAGCTGCCCCAAAGGGCTGCATAAGTAGGTTCTGTGAATTTCTCATCGACAGGCAATATGAAAAGTGACCTATCTATTCTTTATCAGCAACAAAAGCTCAGTTTACAGATTCAAAGTCAATTTACTTTGTGGACTCTTAACTCATCTGGTCACAAATAAAATTTATAATGTCAAAATGTTGAATTCTAATTAAAAATGTAAGCCTAAGAATCAAGACTCAAACAGACGATACTAGACTATTCACCTTAAAGAGAGAGCAAAATTATAATATATTACACCATTAAAATGCAACTTAAAATACAGCATATTAGTCTTCGACAAACTTCGGAAGAGCACTGCACAAAGATGCTTTTGTGAAACACTCTCGACAGCACTTTGATGTGACCGTATGTTCATTAAAAGGAAGTATTACTACTTACATACATAAGGTACATAATGAATTCATTCTGTGTCTAGAGTTGGCTAATGCCATTAAAGCACAAGCCAAAAGCACAGACTATAAATCAAAATGCAATTTGTCAAAGTTAGATCTTAATATGATACAGGTTAAAAATAAATAAATAAACTACCAATGTCACGGTATGGGATTGGTGAGGAGAGTTGGGCCCAAACTGCGACCAGGTTGCAATTGACATGCCTTTGTTCTATCTATAGCTTTGGCTATTCCTCTCCTTCTTCCACCTGGATAAGTACAAAATTAGCATGCACCAGGCATTCTTAAGACTCCAGGGGGTTTACATCACTAATACTGCTCTAAAGACTACTATGCTTTCCAAAACGCTGACATAAACCAGTTGGGCAATCACAGACTTTTTTCCTTATTGAAGTTTTAAAGATCTAGATTATTCTTAAAACAGAACTTAGAAACACTTGAGGTTACTTCATTCATTCATTCATTCTCGTGCTGTATATTTTACAAGAAACCAGAAAGCGTAGACTTACAAATATAGAGTCAAACCACAAAGACAATGACGAACAAAATAAGAAAACCTAGGTAGTGGATACTGGGAGTTCTGAAGGAAACGGAAGCAAAGTGGTGCACACTGGACCGGGACTTACACCTCCTTGTCCCATCCTTTTCCTGTGCAGGGGAGGCTCCCTCCTGGCTTCCTCCTCACTCGGCATTCCTTCCTTTAATCCCCGAGTCCTTAAAAATTTCCCTTTGGCAGAAGGTGAGAAAACCTAAGGCAACAGTGTCTAGAGGCCTTTTCTTTTTTCCAGGGGACAGATTCTCCACCTGATGCAAAGCGCTGTAGCTTTATGGATCATGAGTTAGTTCAAATGCCTGGTTCTGTGGGTTCCTAGACAGGGCATGAATCCCTCATCAAACACAGGACACATACGCCAATACAAATCACGTCTTTCCCAAACCTTTCTTTCCCTTACTACTCAATGATCTTGTTTGTTGATGTTGGTTACACCCAGAATTTCCAACATGATTTTGTGTACTTTGTAAAGAGCAATGTTCAGGGCAAATCCTAAACTATGAATAATCTAAAGACTTTCTGGGGTAATAAACCAACCTGATTTCTTTGAAAATTTAGGTTTAATATTTATAAAAATGATGGTGAGCATGCCAGAGCTCAAAGACCGTTAACAAGGGCACATAGTCTGAACTCTACAGGAGAAAGTGCATACATCACTGAAAGACCTTCTCCAGAGTGGGCAGAGCCAGAGCAGCTGTCTCATAGAGGAGCCCTGGCACAGGGGACCTTCAGCTACAACCTGGGTGTAGTTAAGAGCTGGTGGGACTGAGAGCCATAGAAGCAAAATGGAGAAAGGAGAAGCCTAAATTAAAATTTATGGGGTAAATTCATTCTGTTCACATTTGGGTAGGGTAGGAAGCAGACAGGGCCAAGATTAAATTAAACAGCAAATTAAAATAATTAGACTTTAGTGAGTGAGGTGTTTAATTGCATCTAGGTATTTATATTACTTTAAATATTACTCTAAATTGTATATGTATTTCATTATGTTTGCGCTAATAATGTTTATGCTTAGTTTTTTTAATGATGTCTTCTATTACTCTAAAATTTGACCTAAGTGAGTGAAAAAAATTGTTCTGTTTATATTTAAAGAGCATGATGATATAAATTTTACCCATAGATATAATGAGAGTACACTAGAAAATATTTTTTAAAATATTAATCTTACTTTACATACTAGACATACATATTTCATTTAACTAGCATGCTTGTATGTGTACAGTCATGAGTATGATCTAGCTTTAGATAACAGACACACATATTTCATATAATCAGCATATTTATATGTGTACAGTCATGTTTATTATCTTGATTTATGTAACAGACATACCTATTTCATATAGCTAACATGTTTATATGTGTACAGTCATGTTTATGATCTTGCTTTACATGAGACATACATATTTCATATAGCTAGCATGTTTATATGTGTATAGTTGAAGATGATCTTGCCTTACACAATGACATATATTCTCATATAATTAGCATGTTTGCTTATACAGTCATGTTTGTAAACAAAGCTGAGCTTTTAAAAGTAGGTGGTATGTAGCCCATACTTTCTGTGACTAATCTAACAAGTATTTTATTAATGGAAAGTATGATCTGAGTAAGTAATCAAACTGCTTTGAAAATTGTTATCTGGAAATAATGAATCTTGTATAATCGGTAGAGTATAATCTGTCAAGGTGTTACTTATATTCACAAGTGCTAGGTCTCTCTCAGTGACTTTTGCACAACTTACCTTATTTTAGACTTAGTTTCATTATTATTATTATTATTAGGTAAAGAGGGTACATGCCACATTTCGAGTATGGAGGCCAGAGCACAACTTTGCGGAGTCAGTTCTCCCTTCTGCCATCCTGTGGGTTCCAGGTATCAAACCCAGTTATGTCATAAAGGCAAGAGCCTTTAACCAAGGAAGTGTGACACTGGCCCCATCTTTCAAAGCTTCCTATTACACGTCTAGCGCTTGCTTGTAGAAGGGTAATTGAAACTGCAGTTTAGGGTTTTGGAATTGAACTAATACTCTTGCTATTATTGCTGTTCCGTAGGGGGCCAAGTGTATATTACTAGTCTGACTTTCTGTTCCACCAAGACAGCTGCTCCCCACCATCGGCAAAAACTCCAAAATGGATTGTTTGGACCCCACCCCCTTTCTGCCTTTGTTAAGCATTTTCCTAGACAAATACGATGGATTACCCAGAAAGGCTGCTAGTACTAACATTAACAGTGGTTAGAACTTGAACACCTACCAATCCCACCAACAGTTAGCTAGGCATTAAACTGTATAACAAAGTAAAAAAAAAAAAAAAAATCAGTTCCTTAAACACCAATCCTTACAGTTTCCTGATGATCAGTTATTAATTACAGTATTTTATCTTCTATTTGTGTCTTTAACTTTGTCAAATCTTTCTTACTTCCCTTCTTCCTAAATGTGTCCCATACTGTATTTCTGAAGCAGTACTTTGAAATGAACACAACTGGAAATTTACATTAAGTTTCAAAACGCAGCACTCGGAGCACGGCCCGTACCTGACCGTGTATTTTCCCCAAGGTCTCTAAAACAAAAGAAGGAAGCCTCCTGAATCTTCAAATCTTAACCTCAAACTAGAATTAATTAGCATCATCTCTAAAATTTTTAAATGTACTATTATATGATCCATATCAAAATGAGATTTTTCCAACAAGTATATAATTTTATGTATTAGTGTAAGGCCGGCCCATCTATTCAAAAGACTATAATTAACATGAGCACTGAATCTGACTAAGGAGATTGGCATTCAGCACAAGCAGATGATAAGAACTAGGTTTTAGCAAATTTAAACAAATCAGAGCATATTTTATATAATGATAATAATAGCATTTCAGACTCAAAGACTAATTTTAAGTTTTCTATAGAGATGAACTTGGTAGGTGTGCCATTTTTATGGCATCTGAAGAAAGGAAGCAAGATTCATTTTCATTTATCAAATGAAAAATAATTCAGCTGTATGGTTTACTGATCCATATATAACACTGTGTACACATGGGTATTGTGTGTGGTGCACATATACATGTGCCTGTACAAGTACAGTCATGTATGAACTTGAGGATAGAGGCCAGAGGCTGACAATGAGTATCTTCCACTATTATTCACAATTAAAGAATATATTAAAATTCTAAGACTAATTATTAGGAGCTTGGGAAGGTGGCTAAGTAAGAGGTTTTTCTATGTAAGCATGAAAACCTGAGTTTGAATCCACAGCCCTCACATTAAAAAGCCAGGCATGACCATGGGTGTTTGTTACTCCAACATAGTAGCAAACAGACAGGAGCATCACTGGGACTTGCCGGCCAACATCCTACAACCCGTTCAGTGAGAAACCCTGTCTCAGAGGAATTAGGCAGACAGCAATAAAGCAGGACACTTTAGTCTTCCTCTGGCCTGCACATGTGCATGTGAACATGCACACCTGCACAAACATGCACCACACATGTACATACACACACATACACGAGCACACATACACACATGTAAAATAATTATTAACTTTGAGAAGAAAGGGAAAATAAGAAAGAAAAATCTCTCCCTGCTTGAATAATTATTGACATTAACTCTTAAGCCTTCCATTTTATGTAATTTTAAAATATAACTTTAAGAAGACATATCTATAATGGTCTAAGGCAAAAATAAAATGAATTTTGTTAATTCACTTGGTAGCATAACGACAGTAACAGGAACTATTTGATGTATCTTCAAAAGAGAATGATTTCTATGTATTCATTGATACATACCCTAATGACAGTAGTAAAACTGAAAATAAAATTAAATTGTGTTTTGTAGGCGTATAAGAGAGTTCCACAATAGCCTGGATTATAACAAAGGTTTATTTATCTGGGGATAAACTTACAGAAAGAGTAGTGATCCGCAGTCCTCTGAGTGCATTGGGAACTGGAACCAAAACCAGTATCCGAGAAATTTGCATACACTTTTTGTCTGCATTTATAGTACCTGAGACCATGCCCAACGTGGGCTGCTGAAAGACTATTGACTGAAGGGTTTCCACAGCAGCAGTATGTAGGAAGATTTGGAGAGAGGAAAGGGAAGGGGTAAATGATGTGATTATATTGTATCCTTAAAAAATAAAAGAATTTTAAAAAGAAATTTACAAGTCAGGCATGGTGGCACATGCCTATAATAGTCCCAGCACTCAGAAGACAGAAGCAGGAGCCAGCACAGACTGTACAGCAAGAGAATATCTCTATAAGCAAAACAAAACCTAACTCTATTGAAAGACTTAAAAAAAAGAAGCAACCATCAATGAATATCCAGTTGCTAGTGAACATTCCCCAACATTTCTTCCTTAGAGAAATGGCTCCTTCCAATGATGGCTAATCTCATAAAGGTACCTGCCAAAATGGCTTTGTGACCTGAGTTAAGGTCCCAGAATCCTTGTGGTAAAAGTAGAAAACTCATTCCTGCAAGTTGTCCTCTAGCCTCTGTATGCCACCACAGCATGTGTCCATACACAATAAATAAATAAATAAATAAATAAATAAATAAATAAATAAATAAATAAATAAATAAAATGGTTTGGTTTGTTTTTATAAAAAGAGAAGCATGGGAAAGTTTCATAGGAAGCTCCAAATACCTTGACCTAGAGAAGAGCACATCTATCACGTCAGGTCACTTACAGAAATCAGAAGTGCTCAGGAGCCACCTTTCGGAACTGACAATGTGAACATTGGTATCGCTAACGGATAGACTCAACAAATATACACACCTAATTGAGAGCATATCGCTACTACCTAAAACAATTTCAATTCTTTTACAAAAACCATGGAAAACTACTTTGCCATTACTTTTGAACACTCATAAATAAAAGGAAAGAAGCAAAACAGGGTATACCTATATGCAAGGTTTCTAAATGAAGCAAAAGGTTGAAACAGGGAAATTATAATTAGCTGAGTTAATAAATAAAAACAGAATCAGAAAAGAACTATTTTTAAATCCCCAAGCTCTAATGGAATATTCCAATTAGCTAAGCAACAATGGCTGAAGAAGGGTGTGAGGGCCAAGCATGTGCAGTAGATACCCACATGCCCTCCTAGAGGATTTCTGGCAAAACAGTTTGATTGTGCCTCCTTAAAAGGTGCCAGCAAAGCCACTCCTTCTCTACCCAATAAACTCTGCCTCCTGTTTTTCTTCCTCTTGTATCATCCTGACCCTTAAATCTGGTGGCCTCTGGGACTCAATTCAGTTAGCCAGGTGTAAACGTGACAATATGATTCCAAGAGAAGTATGCTTTGGGCCCCTTATGTGTTCTGTGACATAAGCCAGCTGCCAATGAAGAAGTCTGAGTATCCTGTGAGAAATCCATGCCTGCCATGTGATGAGAAACATGAGGATGACAAGAAAGAGAGAGAGAGAGAGAGAGAGAGAGAGAGAGAGAGAGAGAGAGAGAGAGAGAGAGAGAGAGAGAGAGAGAGAGAAGAGTGGGGGTGGGGGAAGTTAGATGGTTCAATGCTAAAGGTACCTGATGCCAAGCCTGGCTACCTTAAAGTCAATATATTTTAAACTTAATTTTATTTTACATATATCAGTGTTTTGCCTGTGTGCAGGTAGGTATATGCATATGTATGTGTGCATGTGTAGGTGTGTATGCACCACATGTGTGCCTGTTGCCCATGGAGGTAAGGGAGGGCATAAGATACCCTGGAACTGAGGTAACAGATGGCTGTGCCTCACCATATGGAGGCAGGGAATCAAACCCAGGTCCTCTGCAAGAACAAGTGCTCTTAATCATTGACCTGTCTCTAAACTACATTCACACCTTGCTTTGTTTTGTATATGAAGAAGAAAACAGTGTTGCCCACGATGGCTTCTTATTTCAACCATCAGCCTTCACCGCTTGAGCACTGACATTATTGGCATGCCCTCATTATCTCTGGAAAATTTTGTCTGATTTATAAATTAAATTTATAAAATAAATTCTCATTCAAAAGTTTATTACTATTATGCAGCCACAAAGGATATATGAATACAACCAGATATGCTAGATATTAAGATATATTATTAAACACTGAATTGTGGTTATATTTAAAATAGAATCTTTACCCTTACGGGCATAGACTAAGGACTGAGCTATAACTCAACAATACTGTTTTGACACAGCATACACAATGAAGGCCCTGGGTTCGGGTCCCAAGAAGGCAGCAAGAAACTATCAATACAGATTGTTCTAGGATTTAACATTTGTGGAGTTCTGGAGAGAAGACAGAACACAGGTGAAGACTGGCCATAAGTTAGCTTAGTAAGTTTGGAAAGGAGCAGTTGTTGTGTTGTATGATTCTCATTTCTTTTCTATAGATAATAAAAATATGTCTTATTGAAATGACTTTTTTTAATTTTTAAAGAAATGTGGGGGATGTGGTGGCACACGCCTTTAATCCCAGCACTCAGGAGGCAGAGGCAGGCGGATCTCTGAGTTTAAGGCCAGCCAGGTCTGGAGTGAGTTACAGGACAACTAGGGCTACACAGAGAAACTGTCTCAAAGAAAATAAATTGATTGATAGATAGATAGATAGATAAATAGATAGATAGATAGATGGATGGATGGATGGATGGATGGATGGATGGATGGATGGATGGCTGGCTGGCTGGCTGGCTGGCTGGCTGGCTGGCTGGGTTATTATTTTGTGTATATGCCTGTTTTGCTTGCATGTATGTCTGTGCACTACATGCACACAGTGCCCCTGGATACCAGACGAGGGCTCAAATGCCCTGGGACTGGAGTTAGCAACAGTTGTGAGCTGCCATGTGGGTGCTTGCGATGGAATTCAGTTCCTCTGAAAAGCGGCCATTGCTTCAGTGCCTCATTATGTTTTTAAGTGTGCGATGAATTAAAGAACTGATCGTGGTTTGCATGTGAAATGATCCCCATGGGCTCAAGTATTTAAACACTTGGTTCCCAGCTGGTGTTGCCTGGACAAGTTGCAGACCCTTTAGGAGAGCCTCGCTGCAGAAAGTGGGCCACTGGGGGAAAGCCTCCAGTTTTCATAGCCCACTCCCCAGTCCCCATTTACTCTCTGTGATTAGCCAATTTCCTGTCCCTGCCACCAATACTTTCCTTACCTATGATGTCTTTCTGGCTACGACAGTAACCTGTAGAATGTAAGCCAAAACGAGCCCTTTTCCCCCTACAGTTCCTTTGGTGATGTGCTTTATCATAGCAACGAGAAAGGAAAGAAGACATCAATGGCGGATAGAAGTCATTATAGGAAAATCTTCATCTGTAATGTTATTATTTCAACCAACCAATACCTTCACAACTTCATGTATCCGAAACATTGACCCAAAGATTTATATAAATACAGCTGCATTCTCCCTTCCTTCCTGAAATACATGGATCATAATATCCTATCTCAGCTTACATATATAGGAGTCAGTTGACTAGAATGACTTAGGAAAATCATTTAGAAAGCGTACTGTTATACAAAAGCAAAACACTGTTGGTCATAAGGGTGAAGAGTTGGACAAAATATCTGCCACATATGTAGTGAATTATTTCAAAACCCGTAGGTTCATAATTTTATGTTACTGGCAGATACAATGACTAGTTAATAGGTTCCATATTTACTTTAGGAAAAGCAAGCAAACCGAGAGGGCAAATGCACAGGTTTATAACATAATAGCTTTTGCCTTTGATCCTTTCCCCGACTCCCCTCTCCAAGAGCCATTGAGCAAGAGTGGGAGAGGAAGAGAGCTTTCTCCTGAAGTCACCAGATCTATCCACTCAGGCAACTTTATACATACTGAGTTTTTGGACTTTTAAATACAAGGTGCAATATGGTTAACTGCTATCTCAGGATGTTACACCTGATCGGGTGTGTGTGTGTGTGTGTGTGTGTGTGTGTGTGTGTGTGTGTGTGTGTGTTTAAATGACTATAAGAGAATGAAAGCCTGGTGTTTAATACATGCTTGCCAAGTGAGCAATAAACAATTGCCAAGTTTCCTGGGGGCTCTGCTCCTCTGCCGCGTCATCAGGAAGCTGAAGCATATGCTGGATGTTAGCCTGGGTGGACAGAGTGTGTCCTATTTATTCAAGGTTTCCTTTGAAGCCACAGTTTATAAGTTTTGTTTCTTAGGGGGATATGTCAAATTTCATTTAGCATTAGTTGGTATCCAGATACACTGAATGGCAAAAAGGCAGCATTTGAGGGCAAAAGGAAAAAAAAAATGCCTGCTATATGAGCAGTGATGTCAGCTTCGTTTATGTAACCCACAGAAAACAGGAAGAGCAATGCAACAGGGAGGGGGACAGTAGGAAATCAAGAGGAACAACTATGCAGTTAATTTAGAAGTGTAAATTGTATATGGACAAAATATTAAAAAAACAAATATGCTCTAAATTGGCATCAAAAAAGGCAAATAATTCTAATGAAAGCTTTTTGAAAACATCTTGTTTTAAATCCTGAAATTATAAACATTATCTCTTATTTGGAACATGCTTATAGGCACAGTGCTTTTCCCCAAAGAGGTTTGGCAAATTTTTTTTTTTTTGAAAAATCTTGAAAATTTAAATACACAAGTGGATGCTTGTAGAACTAACACTCACTTCAGAACATCCTCAATAAAAAAGAGAAATGTGGTAGGGTAACCAGAGAACCAACAGCAATGCCTGAAAATGACTTGTCTCTAAAGTTCTTTTTCCATTTATTTGCTTATTTAAACTTCAAAATAGTCTATAAGCAGAGGCAGGCAGATCTCTGTGAGTTCGAGACCAGCCTGGTCTAGAGAGCTAGTTCCAGGACAGGCTCCAAAGCCACAGAGAAACCCTGTCTTGAAAAACCAAAAAAAAAAAAAAAAAAAAGTCTATAAGTTAGATACCATAGACTAGTTTTGTTTTTGTTTTGTTTTGGCTTTTCCCTGAGACACGGTTTCTCTGTGTAGTCCCTAGAACTCACTCCACAGACCAGGCTGACCTTGAACTCACAAAGAACTACCTCCTCTGCCCTGCCGTCAGAGTGCTGGGATAAAAGCCGTGTGCCACCACCACCCAGTCCAGTGTCAATAGCTTAATTCACTGATACACAGTGATCACAGTGTGTGATTCAAACTACAGTAAATTTGCTGAGCAGCTGTCCAGGGTAACATCAACCAAACTGCACCACCCTGTTTCCGCGGGGTTCAGTTCACAGTCCATTCACTTTCAATCCTGCTTTAATTCCACCTCATAAGCTGAAATAAATCATTCATTTGTGTTTCGATGGCTAATTCCCTGACTCCCATTTCTTCACTCAGATGTGGTGATGTGGTCAAGCTCTCTGTATGTTTCTCCTGGTGGACATATGTAAGGACGGTCTGGGTCATAGACAACGACAGTGCCCGGATCTAGTTCACACTGTGCATCCATCTGCTCTGCAAAGGCTTTGCGGCAAATTTCACAGCACACTGAATAATTACTTCACAAAATTTAAAAACAAAACTAAGTAGCATTTTCCTGAAAACTGTCTGTGTGCTAAGATACTAAACAAAAGACGGATCCATATCTAGGAAACAGGAAGAACGATGGCATGTGGGACAATCGCAGACAGCTTCAGTGCTGGTAATAAGCTGGACTCTAGGCCTGGCTGGAAATTCCAGAGTCTGTCCTGTTACGCCCTATTACTTACATATAGCATATGCATGCCCTATTCTAGTCTATGTGTAACTATTCATGTAATTTTAAACTTTACATAAGAAGAGTCTGAAAATGGTAAGAACCATGGGGATTATTTGCAAATAGAACTTGATGGGTTTTTTTTTTTCACTTAAGACACTACAATACAAATAGTATTCACAAGTTTTTATTGTATTGTACCAAATTTTGACCATCTGAGTCCCCAAGAGGACATATCCCTCTACTCCAGATGAGGGTGCATTCAGGGAAGTGTGGCCGTAGAAAATATCTCTCTTATCAATACTTTGGTTTCTTTCCAGTTACCCCAATAATCAATACTTATAGAACTGGTAATGTTCACCTTTCAGATTTCAATATTTTTTCTCTTGATATATTTATCTTGAAAACATTTAAATAAACAAGATATCAAAAAATAAAATGATTAGTTCCTTAGTGACCAAAAAAAAATGAAAAACTGAGTACCTCAAAAGTAAAGTGAATATCAGTATATAGCCTGAACTATTATGGTTATTTCTAAATCACATACATAGACCACTGTATTCATAAGCTATACACATTTAAATCACAAAAAGTAGAAATTTTAAAGAATTTGATTGTAAAAAACAAAGAAGTTATAGCGTGTTCTTCCTAAATCACAGTAAATGAAGCTCAACCTCTCCACCTGGGAGACAACATTCCAGTTGAGAGAGCTGTGTTAAGCAGCAAAGGCAGTTCAAACTTCAAAACAGGCCATAGGCCTTTTTCATAAATCAATGACGTTCAGTTATCTAACCAGCCTATTTCCATTACTCTGGAGAAGTCAGTGTGTCTCTGTGTTAAAGTGGGTAACCCCAAGAAGCTCAGCCTCTTTGTTTACAGGTATCGTACATTTTGATTTCATTTGTGTTCCAGGAACTCAATTAGGGGGTGGGGGGAGCATAATAAAAGAAAAAGAAACATTAAAAAAAAAAGAAGAAGAAGAAGGAAAGAAAATCACCTTTGAGGTATTGAGTAATTGATTTTCCTTTAAGCTTTCAAAGGAGATAAACACCTTAAAAGACTGGTCTTTAACTTGGGCTCTCTTTTATTAACGCGCACAGTCTCGGTGCATGCCTACAGGAGTAATAGGCTGTTCCTAACAAAGAGGCTAGATGCCACAATCTGCCTTTTGCCAGAGGCACACTTTCCCCAAAGCGCACCCCTAACTGCAATCTCCTGCTGTACCTGTAACAATTTAATTGTATACGTCAGCCTAGTCAAGCATCTTCAGCTCATGACTGGGAGACATGAAATTCATTGTCATTATTGTCCCTGTCATTTTGGATCATTATATCCTGCTGCAGAATTTTCCTCACTTCAGTGAATTTTTACCTCCAGGAGCCAGGGATTATAGCTGAGGTTGGAGTGGGGGCAGGACCGTGAACTACAGTTACCTCAGGGGAGCCAGAGATTAAATTGGCTTTGCTCCCTCACCAGCTGAATGCATCTTTGTATGCTGGGAGTTTGAAACTGGAATAGAAATGAATATTCTAGTCAGCGATAGGCTTTAATTCCCCCTTCGAAACATGGCTGTAACCACCTTTTATTTACACTGGGAAAGCCAACACAGTTTCCTCGGGTTGCTATTTTCATATGTGCATAAGGTGCACTTATGAGTATTGTTAGGTATACAGGAACAGACATCTTTCTCGGTCAGTGTCTCGACTGGCAGAAAGGAAAAATTTAAAACTATAACTTTGTTCCCCAATTTCATTTCACAGAGGTTTAATGGAGTTATTTAATGACTTTAAATATTTAATGATTTTTAGTTATATCTCATTTTCTGTGCAGAGGATTGGATGACTAAAGTCCAACTCGAGTGGCAAGGCAACAGGGATCCACTCTGGGAACTAGTATTTTTATTTTGAAGGCATGGCCTTGGGTGTGGTGGCACATGCATTTAATCCCAGCACTGCAGAGTCAAAGACAGGCAGATCTCTGTAAGTTCTAAGCCAGCCAGAGCTACATAGTGAGAACTGGTCTCAAAACACACACACACGCACAGAAGGCAAGGTCTTATGTAACTCAGGCTGGCCTAGAACTGAGTACGTAGCGGAATATGATCTTGAATTCCTGATCCTGCTGTCTCTGTCTCCCATGTTGGGAGATCACCAGGATGTGCCACCACTGTGGGGAACTACAAGACTGGACTAAAGCTGACAGCAGAGGAAAGAAGCTCCTCAGGACCAGACTACGCCCCAGCAGTAGGTCTCTAGCAGTTAAGGATTAGGAGCTTCAGGAGACATGGGGCTACGCTTCAGAGAGAAAGCTAGGGCATGAATTACATAGTTTCAATAAAGAATATAAGAAATTGTAACTGGAGGAAAAATCTGGTATGTGACTTGTATCCTTCATTTCATATGGATTTTACTGAGGAACTTGACATTTACTCTGCCTACATTTAAAAAGATAGCAGTTATTCCTCCATATGTATCAGTTTGTCTTTTAACAGTTAACGGTGAAATATCACAGTGGGTCATACTTATGCCATACCCAAAAATGCCCATGAGAGAACATCAGGAAGTGTGGGGAGCTAGATGTGCTGGAGCACACCTGCAAAGCCAGCAGTGGGGAGGCAGGGGAGTAGGTCGAAGATGTCAAGGCCATGCTGGACCACATAGGAAGAGCATGCCTCTGAAAACAAAAATAAGCAAGTAAAATGCAAGGAAGATGTATATTCCACTGCTTGTAGGAACTTTTTTGGAGAAATTTATTTTGATTTAATCATATGCAGTAGCTATCATAATTTATTTAGGACTAACTATGGCTTTGAGTAATTAAAAACTTTTGAGCTAGGTATAGTAGAGCACACCTTTAATACAAGACCTCAGGGGGGCAGGAACAGGTGGATCTCTGTGAGATCAAGGCTAGCCTGGTCTACAGAAAGAGTTCCAGACTAGCCCAAATTACAGAGTGAGACTCTGTCACAAAATTAAAAGGATAAAATAAGGACAAAATCTTTTGATATTTATACCTCTAGATGTACGCCTTAAAGCTCTAACAGTTCAGTAGTGAACAGACTGTAAAGGTTATATCAACCCCCAGGCCAACTTCATAACAAAGTCGACTGGTCCAGGTCAATATGTTTCCAAGGCATCATAGTCACAGTGGCTGATGTAACTCTGTTGATGTAATACTAATGAGTGTTCATAGTTAACAACTCTGACATCATTGAAAACTTCATTTTATGAATATGCATGATCTTCTCATTAGGATCAAGAGTCTCTTTAGGTAGGAATTACAAAATTTGTTTCTGTTTACGTTAAAATAGGTAACTGTGTATGAATGTAAGCATGGATTTTAAAGTTACTTCAAGCCTGAATTCATTTTTAAATGACTGGATTGTCTTATGGTCTTGTAACACAATGGTTCCTCATTTTTCTCTTTGCATGTGTGTGGCATGTACATCTGTGCAGAGGCCAGAGAAGACATCAGCATCTCCCTCAGTTGCCTTCACCTTATTCCCTTGAGACAGGGGCTCTCATAGAGCCTGGAGCTTGGTAGGTTTTTCTTCATTTGTTGTTCTTTTCTAGGGGAGGTGGAGGGTGGAAGGCTAGGCTGGCTAGTCAGGCAAGCCTGTTTCTGCTCGTGCCCTCTCCTACCTCCCAGGATCACAGGTACTCAAGGCCATGCCTAGCTATTTACTTGAATGCTAGAGATCTTAGGTTTTAACGCTTCTGAAGTAAGTGCTCTTAGCCAATGAGCCATGTGCATGAGCCCACATGATGATTACTTGTGAACAAGAGAGTATTCAGTCATAAAATGTTTGTAAAGTATACATACAGCTTTGCCATGGTTCAAAAAAATTTGTTTTCTCGCCAAAATGCTTTGAGTCAAAAACTAGGGTTTTCTTTCCCACTTCTGAGAAAGTGGTTTGGTGCATGAATCCCTTTGCCTTGGTGTCTCTTTCCTCCTTATTTTCACAGGGATACAGCCTGCTCATCATACCAGAGCGGATAAAACAGGAATTGTCAAGATCTGTGAGTACACTGTGAGTGCAAATGAATAATCCTGCCCTCTTATATTTTTGTTTTGTCTCACCTTAAATATTACATATTATAGTTTGAATAATTTCAGAACAAAGTGAAAAGGGAAATATTTGATTTCAAGTGGCCAAAGCAATTACATTTCACTTCTTCCATTCAAGACATAAGGTTGTATAATTTAGAAACATCTATTTGAAATTATTCTAAAGGAATTTTCAATAATTTTTGCTCAACTTCTATTTCTGTAGCTTCTAACCAAGAATAAAGATAAATTTATTCTGAATTAGAGGAACTTTTGCTCTTTAATTCTGATAGGATGTTTCCTCTGTTTTATAAAACACAAATTTTCCCACAGCAAAAAATTTACTCATAATAAAGTCAAACTAAGACAAACATTAGATATGACATTAATATTCTTCAACGGGTATGAATTTGGAGGGGTTTGTGTGGAAGGAAGAAGTAAGAGAAGGACAAGCCCAGAAGCATTTCCACACGAGTATAGACAGGATGCTATTTACAGAATCCTACTCCTCCTGGGCCAGAAGCCTCTTTACAGTAATCACCCAATAAACTACAATGGATTAATGTTAAGGGTCTGTTGCAGAGAAAGCGGACTCACAGTGAAGGTTGTCCTTTAACATGGAGGTTCCATCAAGGGCACCAAAAAAGTAGTTAAGTGCCTTCCCTGTGGTGTCTCAGATGCTGAAAAGCCTGACAAACTGATAATTTTCTAGCTCTTAATGTTTAAGACCCTTAACATTTTTCTTATATTGTTGCTCCTAGGACATTTTCTTAAGTTTGGTCCCTGTTGCCCCTTTTGCACATATACATTCTGCATTTATATATGAAAGCCTGCCAGACAGCTGAATTGATTCAGAAGAGTGACACTGGAACAAAAAGAGGTTGGGGGGATAAAAGAAGAAGAAAGGAAAGATGGACTTAAAAGCAGATATAGTATCAAATAATATAAACATATACATCAAACATTCTAAAACAACACAACCAAAAAAACATTCCCTTGTGCTAAGAATTTCTGTATCTAACACCAGATATAAAGACCACATAACGGGTGCAGGGGGGGATCACTGAGATTCAGCGTCTGAGATGTCTCCGTGTAATAAAATTTCTAAACCATTTAACATGTGCCATCGCCTGTGTCCAGCTAGTTTTCTTATAAATGAATATTCTGACATTAATTTCTAGTCCTGTATATGCTTTAAAATGACCAATGAAGATCAATAAATGGCTTTGATTGCACTGGTTTGTATTGTTGCTGTTGGTTGTGGTCTATCCGGAAATGTATTGTTCAGTTTCTTCAAATAAAAATGTACACACATTATATTGTGCACACGCATACAGAACAGAATTCACATTGAACACGTAGCAAATGGACATTAGGTAAAGTCAGGTCAGAAAACGTCCACCAGCAGGCAAACATGTAATAAAACACGAAAGTTTGGTTTAACAGATGTATCTACCCTCAACACATAAATTACACGCTCAAGAATGGTGTGTCCTATGCAAAACAAAAACATGTCAATTTTCAGCCCAAGGGGCATTTTTCTCTAGGTTTATAACCCCTTGAAAATAGAGGTTTCATCTAGAAAAATCTAACAGATCCTCAGCTGCTTTCAACATCATAATATATTCATAAGGCAAGTATTCACTGCCGAACACAGGAGAAATTGAATGGCATGAGGGTGGGGTGAAATCCATCGCTATGAGAAATGGGCCAGACCAACCATGAGACACGAGTAGAAATCAAAGAGGAAAAACAATATACAACACAAATAGCCAGGCACCGCAGTGCACACTTGTAACCCCAGCACTTCGGAGGCTGAGGCAGGAGAATTGCCACAACTGTGAAGCCAGACTAGTCTATACAGTGAGTTCCAGGGCAATCTGATCTGGAACATCTTTAAAAATAAAAAATGTTTTAATTAATTAAACAGAAAGAAGAAGCAAAGTACCATGGGTAGTTTTTCAGCCAGTACTGAAAAAAAAAAATAGCTGTGGGTACATTTGTTTGTTGCATAAAGTTAACATTAAAAGCGAGAATGCAAACCGATTCCACTGCAGCTGACTCTAAGGGTCAGTGCACTCTCGGGGTCACCACTGGACAGCAAACTATCTCGAACAAAGGAAAGGAATGTCACATACCATCATAGTAGACGATGGCTCCTACCAGCTTGTCCTTCTGCAGCATGGGGAAGTGCTCCAGGGCTCTGGATTTGCTGAGGACGTAACTGCTCTTCAGGCAATTACTTCCTGCAACCAGATCATACAGCTTGATTCCCACCCAGTAATAAGGCAGCTGCCACCACCTACAGCATAAGCAGGGAGAAAGGGGTGTTCTTTTAGAAACACAGTATAACACTGTAGAATGTCACCTTAAATTACAAAGAAAGCCATTTAGGGAAAGCAAAGGTAAACCTAGAAGTACTGGTCTGAAAGGAAAAATAAAATAAAAAAATAAAAAAAAAAAAACCTGAGCCTGTACAGCTGCTTCCGACACTGCCATGCAGGAGAGAGCCAATGAGAGCTTATGACCAACTCCATGCCTGGTGCCTGCTGCATCTTAGAATTCTTCAGGTGCATTCAAGATAAACATCCATGCCTGGGTCTCAGGTCTAAAGATGGATCCAACCAATGTAGGTTGGAGGCCTTGGTAATGTACACTACACCCAGGTTGAAGAGGCCCTCAGCAATCTCTAACTAAACACGGGCTGGATGACTAAGTCTGTTTCCAGCCCTACGCCACCCGTGTGACATAAAGAATTACATAATCCACCTTTATGTGTTACTGGGCCTGTCTCCCACGGAGGACAACATCACACACAGTTCTACCATTAGGGGAATGAGTTTGACCCCATGTAGTCACACCTTCCGGATGAATTTCATCTATGTGAACTTGGATAATAAAAATGCCCGGTATAGCTGGCTGGGTTTTGAGTTGCTACACAGTAGCTTCTGATTTTGGGTCAGGATAATTTGGGGCGTGGCCAGGGAATCACATTTTACGCTGCACATACGACCTCATTCAAATGCCTTAGTAAACACAAATGTTCACCTATGTACTCCAAAAACCTGGAATAAGATTCCATTAATTATAAACAGGGAACTCAACCTCTTTGCCTTTGAAATCTGGCCCTTAGACATACGTCCACAGAGAGGATTTAAGAAAACCTATATTTTTAAATACATCAAAGAAAGTATTTGAAATGCATTAAAGATTAGGGCCATTAAAACCACATTAAGAAATACACACAGAAGTATTGTTTCCACGAGAGCCACATTGCTCCGCTGACCTCAGACAAGCACATAGCCTACAGGTGATAGCAAAGGCTTACTTGTAAATTGGAAGCATTATAGGCAACGGAGATGATAAGTGGGGAGCGATTTCTAGTAAGTTGGCACGCTCGTGGAGGGCTTCTTTCACCATCCTATACTGAAAATCAAAACAGAGAAAATGAGTTTGGCAGTAACAGATCATAATATTTTCAAATGGCAAATAGACACCCTGCCAACTGATTGATATACAGAAACCTTCCACCTCCGAGCGAGGAGCGCTCCCTCCTAATCAAATCTCTAATAATACATCATGCTGTCAACCTCAAAGATTTTTTAGAAACCTTAACTGTATTTGCATAGGAGAAAAACATGCTGTCAGAGTTCCCAGGCGTACGATAGTTTCCTGACTTGAGTTACAAGATTATTGTAACCATTTATCTTGCTTTCTCTGGATTGTCCCCTTTCTCAGTTACCCGGGATGTTTTCTCCAGGTAAGAGATAACAGATTGCTCAAATTCATGGAAAGTTCTCTTGCCTTCCCTAAACCTCACAAAGATGATCTGTAGCCCTGAACAGCTATTTTACAGATGGTAAAGAGGGCTTTGTCTTGACTCCTGGCGCCCCCATTCTACTTGCCTAAAGAGCGGGCATTATAATTATAATACGAATTTGACACATGACAATAAGGCTGCAGATATTACAAAATCAGCCAGAACACATCTGAAATCATGGATCACGAAGCCCACGCTGCTTTCTTTGCATCCATCACAGGTGCTGAAGAGAGACATAGGAAAAGGAGGACAGATTCAAAGCTGACTTGTCAAGGCGAGAAAGGGGGCCAGGCTCAAAACTTGACAATGGCAAGTCCTTGCTACTGTGTTTTTCCTCGTAAGATATGGAGGGAAGCTGATTTTTTTTCACCTCTCTGGGAAATGTCATTTTCCACATGGCCTTGGCAGTTTTCAAATGATGGCAGACTGGACACAATAAAGTGTGACACACGGAAAGTGTGACTCAGATCATTTTTTTTTCTCCTGAAGAATATGTCAGCGACAATATGAGTGCATGATCGCAGCTGCAGCTGAGAGACCCATTTGCCACTCAGTCTGTCTTACAGCACAGCGCCCCTGAAACTGCCCAGAAGTAGCAATTGGGTGGCCACTGGCAAAAACCCAATCACGATTGTTAAAAGGCAACACTTCCAAAAGTGATTCTGTAAATCTGCTACTTTGACATGCTTGTACAGAAAAAGCCCCTGACTACCCATAAACGTGATACGATACAGAACAAACTGGCCCACCTCTCATGAAAGATACCCTGGCAGCATACACTAAACAGGAATTCTGAACAGGAAGAAATGTTTAAAGCCATTAAAAAAAAAAAAAGGCCTGATTTAATTGGGTAGAGAAAGCATAGTGACAATTTTTGTTTAACAGCCAGCATACACAATTACCTGCTCAACATCCAACTTCATGATAGCCTTCTGGAGGTATCGCACGCCACCATGGATCAATTTAGTACTTCTGCTGCTGGTCCCCGATGAGAAGTCATCTCTCTCTACAAGGGCTGTTTTTAGTCCTGTGTAACCAGAAAACCAAATTAACTTCTTAAATTACACAATTTGTATGTAATTCATTAAAGGCACTTCTCCAGGGTAGAGACAATCACTGGAAAAATTAGTCTGAACATGGATAAATTTGTATTCAAAGTGCAGTACACTGTCTATATTATAATGAAGAGATTTTAGGCTCTTCCTGAGGGAAAAGCCAAGCCAGAACTAGCAGCATATTAAACTGTGAATGAATCACACCTAGAAAACATTATGGTACAGTTTCATTGCAGCAAGGTTCTCTGGAGTACTTAGGGGGTCAAACGGGGGGGGGGAAGGGCACCATCTTTTCCCACATGGAAATGGGTGTTGTCACACAGCCCTCAGCATGCAAACTGCTCCATCCCTGCACTCTTGTGTTATTGCAATGCATTCACCAGCAAAACTAACCTGACTCCTTCTGTGTGCTGGCTCCTACTTGCAAGTGAGCCTGGGGGGTTATCCGGTGAATACAGTGAGGGTATGGAACAAGGGACACCCACAGGTGGGGGCTTCCACGTGATAAAACATGATGGGAATATGGGGAAGTGCTTCACGGGGTAAAGGACTTCTCACACAAGGGTGCAAGCATGGGGATCTGAGTTCAGTCACCAGAAAGCACAAAACTATGAACAAAGTGGCACAGATCTGTAATCCCAGCACTCTGACAGAGACAGGAGAATTCCTAGAGACTCATGAATGAAATAGCTGCTGTGTGAAGTGGTAAGCAACAGAAAGAAGCCACCCTGCCTCAAACAAGATTGTCCCCTGACGCTGCACACATGAACACTCACACACATAAAGAGTCAAAAATCAAAGAACTTCTACTGTTGTATTTACAGTGCAATTTAAAGCATTTTCTGATGATACAATTTGATGATTAAAAAGAAATACAAATTAGGACAAATGAACCAGTGCAAAAGATCCATGGAAAAAGGAAACACTCTCAGGGCTGGAAAGATGGTTCAGTAGTTAGAAGCACTTGCAACTTTTACAGAGGACTTGAATTC
This sequence comes from Microtus ochrogaster, assembly GCF_000317375.1. Lineage (NCBI taxonomy): Eukaryota > Metazoa > Chordata > Mammalia > Rodentia > Cricetidae > Microtus > Microtus ochrogaster. Next base: position 69,095,097 of record NC_022011.1, on the reverse strand, counting down.
AGTTCCCAACACCCAAATCAGGTGGTTCACAATTGCCTGTAACTCCAACTCCTTGGAATATAATGTCCTCTTCTGGCCTCTGCAGGAACCTGCGCTCACATGCAAATGTACACATGCACACACACACATACACACACACACGCACACACGAAAAAAATTTTAAAGATAATATTCTTTCTAGGATGAGGCAGAAGAGATATATACACATTCTAGAAGCTAACCTATCCCCTTTAACTGAAGAGTACAACAAATCTCATAGGGTGAAAATCTACTTCTGATTTTTTTTTTTTCTTGTCTTGCAGAGACACCCCGGCCTTTTCAAGACTGCAGATGGCAAGCAATGCTCCAAGTTAGTATCACACACCAAGTGAGTTATTAAAATTCACAAGTCCTGTGGTGTACAGCCATGGACACCACTGGGAAGGCCTGAGGGCTGGTTACCCCCTTAGGCAATAGGTAATGTCATGGAATCCAATTGCAATCATAATATGAGGCAGAAGTAATTTGGAGCCTCACTGCTAGGATGGGAGGAAGTGCATATATCTGGTTCAGAACTATTTAGTGTCAAAGGGTTGCTTTTATGACTTTTAACAGTTTAAAAATTCAATGGAAATGCCATCATAAAAACCAGAACAATTCCCGTGACTTAAAAGCACAGAATATTTGGAAGCAGTGAAGATTGAAAAGTAGAGATTTTTTTCGCCAAACTGTGGTGGTGCATGCCTTTAATCCCAGCACTCAGGAGGCAGAGGCAGGTGGATCTCTGTAAATTTGACACCAGCCTGTTCTACAGAGTTAGTTCAAGGATATCCAAGGCTACATGAGGAAATCCTGTCTCAAAAAAAAAAAAAGAAAAGAAAAGAAAAAAGAAGTAATTTTTGATTCAATATCAACGTCCTACCTAGTAATAACAACAGAAATTACAAGTAAAATGGACCCACATCACTCATTTTAAGCATATATGTCAGAAGAAGTTCTGCAATACCCTAAATTATTAAAACATTACTCATGATTAATTTATTCTGGCTGTCAGTGCATATTTTAAAAAGTATTGAGGGTCCAAGTATAGACACTGGCTATGAATGGGGCATGGGCCAGCTGTCAAGAGGCTCTGCTCAGGCAAACAAATGAAGAACAGCAGAGGCCCGCCAGGGCCTCCTTCTGAGACAAGAATCTCTCATCTTCCTGCAGATCAGAATCTAAATTCAGGGCATGAACCCAGAATTGCACATGCTCAAAATCACATTCGCCAACCCCTTCTGCACATACTCTACCACCTTCACTTAGTAAGTCCGAGAGAGTCCTTTTGGTATTCTAAATTGGTCCTTTTTTTTTTCTTCAGTTGAAGATCAGACGAGGGAGTTGACTTTCAGATGGTATTTAGGAGCCACATTATTTAAAATGTGCCTCTCTTTAAACCTTAGCATCACCATTATTGCATCGAGATGCCTGTACCAGGGAAGTGAGTCTGAGGGGACAAGAAGAGGGTATCCAACCTCTGCTGCCTATTTGGGCAGCCCAAAATGTTCTCCAGGCTGTGATCTTAGACCCGCCAGATAGTCCTCACTTGAGTGTGGTCTGTGAGCAGTGCCCCCCTCCTGAGCAGAACATAGCAGCCTTGAAGGCAAGCTGCTCCCCATACTCAAGAAATCCACCTCTCCTCACCTCACTACATGGGGGCGCCAGCATTTGCTCTAGTGAAGCAAGTTGTCATGCAGTACATGTAAGGAACCAGGAGGCCCCAGATGACAGGTCACGAGGAGTCCAGGCCTCAGTCCAGAAGCTAGGGAAACTGAACCCTGCTGGCAGCGTGTGAGTGAGTCACAGAAAATGCACCGCCTGTAGACACACAGAGCTCGCTGTGACTCCCGACCTTCCCAACAGACGTGAAAGAGGCATTCCTGTTTAAGCCACTCAAATCTGTGAAGAGATTTACTGGTAATAAAATTCCTGTAGAAGGAATGGTGATGTCCAGTTAAGGTTGCTTTTTTTCCCCCCTTCATATTTTACTGTGTGTGTGTGTGTGTGTGTGTGTGTGTGTGTGTGTGTGTGTGTGTACCACATTTGTGCAGTAGCACAAAAGGTCAGAAGAGATACCCGATCCCCTGGAGTTATGGATGGTTTTGAGCTACCATGTGGGTGCCAGGAATCAAACCTGAGCAGTAAGCACTCTGACCTGCTGAGCCATCTCTCTAGTACGCCAACTTAGTTTTTAATCACTTCTGGGGAGGCAGCCTTCAGCAAAGTCTGAGTTCACAGGGCCTTGATCAAGATGGGTGAGTGAGAGAGAGGGCCTATTATAGGCAGAGGCCAACTTAAGAGGCAAGCTGATCCTACTAACACCACCTGTCATTCCAGCCCTGGGTCACTGAGGCTGGAGAATTATGAGTTCCACACTAGCCTGAGATGTATAATGAGACCATGGAAGAGGAGAGGGAAAGAGGAGGAGAAGGATGAAGGGGGAGGGAAAGAGGAGGGAGGGTGTGTGCCTAGCCTTGTCACAGGCAGCTTGCCCCTGGGGATGGGAATCCCATGAGAGAACGTGATAACACACTGGGGCATTTGAATCCTGTCCTAAAAGGCCATTATTGGCCTCAACAGCAATTACTAGATATCCTCAAAAGGAAAATGCCTTCGAGAAGACGTCTACGGGACACACTTCATTTAAGTAATATGCATTAGTGCCTAGATGCACTACACTCTGTTTAGTTCTGAGTGGCCAGTTCCAGGAACCAGAGTTTGCTTGGATTTTTTTTTTTTTTTAGCAAATTTTAATTTTTCTTCCCACAAGTTCTCAGACTTAGCTGAAGTACTATTATGTTGGTCATCAAGGGAAATGCTGAAGAAATCTGATGGACTGGGGTTCTAGAAAGATTTCTTTGGGTGAGGGAGCGGGGATGAGGCTGGAGAATCGGCGATAGCAGACCCAAGGCCCACAGTGTAGCCTGGCCAATCAGGAGTCCTACCTCAGGAGGCAGCTCTAGCAAGAGGTCTCAGGGACCTTCTTGTCAGGGTGGATTTTTCTTTCCCAAACTGACTCTGTGAGCTGTCCAGGGACTTAGCAAACCACTTCAGGCAGGTATTCCAGGACACTTACTGTCAAGTTCCAGGTGCCTGCGTTTTCCTATAATAGGTGTTTTAGAAGTTATTCATATGTATTTCCGTGAGAAACCACAGTGAGCAACAACGAAATTTAAAGCAAGCCTTTCCATCAAACCAGGCTCTCTTCTGTTGCTGCCATCTCATTATCTCTTGTCAAATTAGCCACCCACCAGAATTTCTGCAGAGAAATGAGGCTGCTTTTCTCAAAGCGAACAACAAATGTAGTCTCCAAAATGACTGCCAAATAGGTGTATGAAATCACCAGGTTACCGAAAAGTCGCTTAAATTACAAAAGAAAGGACGCAAGCCTAAAACATCAGAACCATGACATGGTCGACTACGCCATGCATCAAGTGTTCCAAATCTCTTGAATTTGCTGGATGGGAATACAGAGAAAAAGTAACACAGTCAAAACATGACCAGACGTCTCAGCCGAATCTATGACTCCATTCTTTGATTACTTAACTAGAAGTGTGAGCCTTTAAATGTTTATGGAGGGAGCATTGGTTGGGGGCCTACGATCTTGCTATGCATCGCAGGCTCCCTTGTAACTCACTGTGTAGCCCACTGTGTAGCTGGAAACACTTCCTGCACCAGCCTCCCCAGGGTTGGGATTACAAATTTGCATCACTGGATTCTAATTGTTCTGTTTATTTTTTGTTTTGTCGTCTTGGTCTAATGCCCCCCCCCCCCCCCCCCGCCAAAGATGGTTGGTTTTGAATGAAAGGTTTTGTTTCCTAAAGATAAGGTAAGGAAGTAAAAGAGGGTCCGTTGATCCTCTTAGAGTAACTGCATGTATTTTCAATGTGGCACTCAATCCTTAGCCTTTACAATCTTGGGTAAGGCAGGGTTGAAGAGATCAAAAGGAAGGTTTGTTCCCAGGATGCAAACAACCTCTTGCTGAGAGCTGAGGGGTCCAGGTGGTGGTGGTGCACACCTTTAATCCCAGCACTTGGGAGACTGAGGCAGAGGGATCTCTGTGAGTTCAAGGCCACCCTGTGATGTACAGACTAGACCTGTCTAAAGGAGGAAGAGAGCTCACACAAAGGTGACCCCAGCACTTGGGATCCCACGCCTTTAACCCCAGCAGTAGGGAGGTGGAGACAGGAATGATCTGGCTGGGCAGAGTGAGGAATGTAAGGCTGGAGGAGGCAGGAGCTCAGTGCAGTCTGAGGATGCAATCTGAGGAGAGGATCGCCCCTGCGATCTGAGCATTGGTAGAGGTGAAAGATCTCTCTAGTGGCCAGTTGCACCGCTTCACTGATCCTGCCGCTTTCACCCCCTCATATCTGACTCCGGATTTTATTCATTAAGACAATGAGAATTGGTGCTACAGTCTGCTTTCGCTCATCTTCACCTCACGTGTCAGCACACCTAAACCGTATCTTCCAGGGAGGGTGCGGGATGAGCACCAAACACATCTCTGTTCTGACTCGTCCGGCCTAAGGGACACTGTAGAGCTATTTCCAACTAAAACAACTCATGCATCCAGACAGTCGGATGAATGCAAGGGAATAATTACAACCTAAAGGGAGAAACGATACGACATTTAACTCTCACAACATGGAATAGAACAGAAGTATATTTTAATACCTTTTACTGATTATCTTATTATGCATGAAAACATGCTCAATATAATAAATGCGGAGATGCGCAGAGAACAAAATAAAACTCCTGTAATTACACCACTCAGAGATAACCACAGTTGACATTTGGGCGTTTAAACATTCACATTTTCTGTGCATGTATATAATCACATACGAACAGTTTTGCAAAAACAGGACCATATTTAAAGTTTTTTCATTTAACACTGTTTATTATAAACATTTTGTAATCGATAAATATTGTATGTAATTTCATTGTTAAAGCCTTTTAAAGTATTACATTAAACGTTTACTATGCTTATTTATTCAGTTCCTTGCTTTTGAACATCTGTCTTCACTCTTTCGGGTTGTGCAGTGCGATTATATTTTCCTTTAAACTCCCTGTATCTATAATTATTTCATTAGGATTAAATTTCAGAAATGTGATTGTTAGAGTTTGCTAGATGGAAAGCAGGAACCATCGCTATGAAATAATCAGAGGCCCCAAGGCAATAACACAAGTCAAAAAGTTACGATCGTGCCTTAGTAATATAAGCATAGGCACCAAATCTGCGTGCTGCACGGGGAAAGATGAGGTTTTAAACAAAGATGAGATTCTCTTTCTTTAAACTTTGGGCACCTATTTGGGTTCCTGAGCCACTGTCATTACTAATACAGAAGACTACCCCAAAGGCCTAATACGAAGGACTCCTTCCTCTAGGATAGCACCTACAAGGAGCTGACAGGAACCCTGGCAAGCCAAGGTCTGGATCCAATACTTTGTCTGGCATTCTGACAGTGAATGTTTTGTACAGGTGTATGAAATATTAGATATTCATTATTTCAATTCCTCTGGCTATGCCAATATTAGGAAATGGATAAATATGTAACTAATATATAACTGGTAACTTTGACTATATCATTAACATATTTTATGTTACTTAAATATACATTCAACTGTAAAGTCAGAAAATTGTGTTCATAACATAATAATATAGTTGCAGGAAATGAGAGGTGCTACTATAGTTCCTTCTTCTCACCTTGTTATTATAAAAAATGGCCTGTATCAAGTGGGGGAAGTGTAAGACAAAATGATAAAAATAATACAATAGCCAATGGAAACTGAGGTTAATTATTTAAAATGTTTTGTGTGTATTACTATAATCTTACTGAGCTTAAGTCTATAGCCTGTATTCATTTGTGTTTAAAATATACGTGTAATTAAGTTATTCTTCCATAATATTCTTTTCCGACTTATAACACATCTTGGCTATTTTCTTGGCAATTACTTACAGGTCTATCTGATTTTCTTTCTTTCTTTTTTTTTTTTGGTTTTTCGAGACAGGGTGATGAGAACCACTAGCTTAGGCCTACCTCTGTTGGGGGTGGCACCACCCACAGGGAGCTTGACTAATCTGATGGATCAATTCCTCTATTAAGGTTCTCTCTTCCCAGGTGATTCCAGTTATGTCAAGCAGACAAAAAGCTAACTGCACACCCGACTCCCAGGAGCAGTGTAGCAGAATACTCAAGCATATAGGCCTATAGCCTCCAGAAAGAGTCAAAGCTCACTCAAGGCTCTCCTTCTTTTGCAATTTTTTTCTACAATGCATAAACCTTTGATTATGGAAAAGAATGTTACTATTACACTCCAACTATCCCTGAAAGTCTAGAAGTTCTATGTGAAAGACACTTACTGAAAGTCAGAGATAAATAGCAGTGAGACCAAACTTGGAATTTGCTGCATCCCGCATGCATAGTCTGTGTCCTGACTGTGCTGCACAGCCCAGACTTAAAAGAAGCATGGTGAGAGTCAAGAGTGGCCAGTCGTACACCACTTTATAAACCATAAGTACCTGTACATTGTTTTGTCTTTGGGGTTTCTTTAAAGATTTATTATTTTTATGTATCTGCCTTTGTGCGTTCATATGCATCATATGTGTACAGAAGCCCATGAAGAATAGAGGGCATCAGGGCCTTTGGAGATACCATTGGCTCATGAACTGGGAACCGAACCTGGGGCCACTTAAAGAGCAGTGACTGTTCTTAACTGCTGAGCCAACCTCCCCGTCTCTCCAGCCCCTGGCATTTAGGCTTTTGAAACATGTCTCAGAACCTTGAACTGATCTTTCTGCCACCTATCACACACAGCTGTGATATACACACAGGTAAAGTCACATAAAAAGAGACAAAGGAAACACCTTCAACAGCTGGGAGAGACTGCAATAATCAAAGTCTCCTCCTTTCTGGTACCTTGGGAGCAAAGCCCCCACGATGGTGCCTGGGGAACCATACTTCAGTTGAGAAACTAGCCACAGATGTGGTGATCAGTGAGGCCATTGCTATTGATCATAGCCCTGTAGAAGAACGTCAGCCAAACTGGGCATGTTATGTTTATGAAATAATATTCCCAAATGAAACAAATGAGAATTGATTCCTGAAAAGATGCAGATGGTGAGAATGTAAATAAATGACCATTGTAAGGACTCCACAACTTCGCCTCCACTGTCTTTGTTTTTCCACTGCTGAAATTACATTTGCGCATAGGATTTTATCTAAAAAGCTTGTGTAAACATTTCTATACAAATCCTTTCATATCTAGTGGTTCCCCCCAAAACTTTGATGTCCTGAAAAAAAATCTAATTATTACTGGTAACTTTAAAAGATCACAGTAATTTATTTTTGTCAAATGTGACTAAAGATTAATGGATACAATCAGGAATAATTTGGTAAAAACATATCAAACACAGAGAAAGCAAAATTTGTTGTTAAGTGAAGCATCAAATATAATAAAAGAGCAAATTCCATGAATGAACAGCAACAATGTGCAATTCATTAACCAAAGGCCCATGGTTATTTCACACTTCAGAGGGCCACTGATATAATCAGAAACCACAGTAAGAGGATAAATACACACTACCTTCAGCACCTCCTTATATGTTTTAATTATAAACACTATGACCATCCCGTCTGTAAATCATGAACTTAGAAAAAGACAGGCAATTATTCTAAAGTGGTGATCAATATGTCACAAAATATTAAGTGCATATCATTTTCTTAGATGTTATTAAATATAAGACTTTCATGAAAACTCCAATCATCATGGTTGTGGTCATCATCACTACCACTACCTACAACGCACTACCACTACCCACAATTCTCTAATCACTACTGAATGCCTACTTCACTGCTCAAAGGAAAAAACTGTATTAGTTAACATCTTAGTTCTTGCATGCTCAGAGCTTGTTCAGAACTTAACTCATAGCAGTAGGGCTTTAAATAAGGAAGAAAAAAACATGAGGCTGGAGGTGCAGTTCAATGGTTATGTACTTAGCAGGCCTGAGGCGCCAGGTTTAGCATCCTGCACACACAGAAAAACACAAAAATGGCTGGATATGCTGTCACATGCCTGAAATCCAAGTGTCTGAGAGGCTAAGTCAGGAGCATCTAAATTTTGAGGCCAGGTTGGCTGACCTAGTCAGCTCATGCCTCACAAACAAGTATGTGGAGAGTGATTGAGAAACACTTCCATCATCAACTTCTGTCCTCTGTAGACATGCATACTTGCAAAAACCATACACAAGTGTGCATGCATACTCCACACTCACAAAAAGAAGCAAACAAAAAACTTCATTCGCTTAGTGAAAACACACAAAACAGCATTTTCCATTGACAAGAATAAATACAACGTACACGAAACCCTACTAAATACAGTTGTTGAAAGGAGCCCACTATAGGAGAGTAACGACAACTGATCTTGTCTACGTTTTCAAACGGAATAGATGAAATACATGAAGAGAACAGAGGTGACACTTTGCAATAGGAGAAAAGAAATAAGGCTGTGTGATGGTTTCATTGGGATTCCCTCAGGGTCCTCCAGTCACCCCGGATGTCAAGCTTCCTCTACCTGCCACCTTGCCTTCTTCACCACTAGATCTGTCTTTAAACAGTTCCCTCTGCTTCGATAAATCCTTCCTCATTTATTATCATTATTATTATATTCTCCATTTATTATTGATAACTAGTAAATTTGAGAATTGTTCTGGGTTCTAATCTACTTTCTCTGGTTTATATTTCTCTGCTTCTTGGCAGTACTAGATGTGCACACAAATATTCATATTCTCTCCCTCTTCTCCTCCCCCTCCCCTCCTCTCTCTTCTCTCTTTCTCCTCTCTCTCCTTCCCTCCTGCTTCTCCCTCATGGATAACAATCTCTATTTTCCAACTTTGTTTAAAAAAAAAAAAAACCCTTTCCTTCACTATTATCTTCTCTATACGGTGGCTGTATGTATTCCCCTATTATTTTCTCTATAAGATGGTGGTATGTATTTCCCTATTATCTTCTCTATAAAATGGCTGTATGTGTTCCCCTATTATCTTCTCTATAAGACAGTGGTATGTTTATTCATCACTTAAGTTTCTTCCTTCCACACATAAGTGGAGCATAGCACACAGATGTTCTCTATCAGTTCTCAGGTCCTTTCAGCAGGGTCCCTTTCTTCTGTTTTAGAATCTTTACCCCTGTGCAAACTAGGGCACACCTGGGACAGCCCCTTCCTCATCTTTCCCCAGGACTATGCTGCACCCTCTCTTCTTCGATTGCATATTCAACTTCAGTCCTGCACTGAATTGTTCCTCCTGCCTTCACAAAACAAAAACAGAGAAAAGAAAGAAAAAATCCTTCCACAGATGGCTTTCTTCTCAACCCCACTTCACCATGGCATTTATCTCCGTGTCTCTGGAGAGGCTGTCGATGTGTCTGCACCCTCCAAATTACCCTTTCTTCATCTCCAGGATCTCAGGAGGCCTGCTCAGGAAAGTCAAGGTCTTCACCTGATATACTTCCTGCCTCTCAACCCCTCCCTCTTCATCTTCCTATCTGGCCTCGGTGCTCCCAGTTAAAGTTCCTGCTGTCTCCACATGAGCTGATTCTATGCAGTTCCGACAGCGTATTTCTTCAGTCCTGGTCCTTCTCAGGAAGTAATAGTTGCCTATTAAACTGTTATATGTGGTGGAAGCCTTTCAGCTCCTGTGCACTCTATCGATGAGAGAGTTTACACCTACAGACGGATGTACCTATGTCTCTAATCCACACACTGAAAGGTACGTGTTCTGTATAATGTGATCTATACACAAAAGCTCCCTAAGGCACTGACCACAGATCATCTTTGTATTCTCTTGCAGTGCCTTGCAAACGATTATGCATGCAGAAACTACCTCAAATGGTTACAAAATTGAAACGGAAAGAATGATTATATGTTTTTATGTAAATGAAGAAAACAACTGGGAATAGGAGGAAAATTAAGTTCCCTGGCTGACTCCTACTAGAGAAAGGATTCTCTTTGGCACAGAAGATTGTCACCTACCTAGAAGATATTAATTCTTCTGAGTAGAGCAGTCCCAAGCCCAACCTCCCATAAAGACAGAATTATAGCCCCTTTCCATTCTCGTGTCCAGGGTGGCCAGAAAGCTAAGCTCCAGCTGCCTTGTGATGACTGGAAGCTGTTCTTCTCACCTGCTTCGGCGTGTTTGAGCATAATCCCCCTCAAATTATACACCATGATTGGAGACGTGAAACTTGACAACTGAGGTCAGTGTGATAGCAGAGTAGACTCTAGAGTGTCTATATTTTAAATGTATCATGATTCAAAATAAATAGAAAAATATTAGGTTATGAGGTTTACACGAAAGAATTTTCAAGACTATAGAGTTTCATTTTTAAATAAATCTGCTGAAGTGAAATATTTTTAGTTATATTTAATTTTCAAATTCTTTTTTTTTAAAGATTTTTTTTAATATTTATTTATTTATTATGTATACAATTTTCTGTCTGTGTGTATGCCTGAAAACCAGAAAAGGGCGCCAGACCTCTTTACAGATGGTTGTGAGCCACCATGTGGTTGCTGGGAATTGAACTCGGGTCCTTTGGAAGAGCAGGCAATGCTCTTAACCACTGAGCCATCTCTCCAGCCTAGGTTATATTTAATTTTAAAACTATATAAGTGCCTAGATTTTTTTTAAAATTGCGAGAGTTTTCATGAAGGATGGAAAACTGGGGAACACCAAGAGAAATGTGAGCTCAAGAGTCAACACTGTCTTCACGTACAATACTAGAAGATGACTCACCTCTGGTGACAGCGTCTAGTGCACAGCCACTTCCTGTGGCTCCTCCTCCAATAACAAGGATGTCAAATTCCGATGTGTTCTGCAACGTCATGAGCTGAGCTTCTCTGGAGGGAGGCTCCCTGTTCACAGGCTCTGTGAGGCACTCTGCTGCTTCCACATAAGCCAGGCTCACCTGAAGGAAAGCGGGCAGGTTCTGGTCACACATCTGGAATGCTAATTCAGCAAAGCATACAGTGTACTATAAAGAGATTCATAATGGACACGAGGGCTACCAGTCCTAGCCCATGGTCCTCCTGCAGTCACAGGAGCAGCGGTGATGGGGCCGGCTTTAGTCCTTTACATAGGTCTCAGTTATTTACACACAGAACACGTGGTTTTACACTCAATATCTCAAATATTTGGTTGTGTTTTAAATATAGCAAAGTTTAATTATTTCTAGCACTATGTAGCAGTTCCCAAATGTTTTACCTAAACCAATTTGAGGAATCAGAAGGAAGGGTTTTACCTGGTAGTATCAAACCATTCAGACAAGATTTAAAAGTACAGACATCATGTGAGAGGGGGAAACAGAACTTTATAACCATTGTGCATTTTCTTAAAAGTATATGTTTCTTATGCAATTCTAATGACAAACGTATACTCTTAATTTTGTGATTTGTGATTTGTCGACAGTACCTTGTTGAAATAAGCAAGGCTGGGTTTGGTGACTCACACCTTTATTCCCAGCACTTGGAAAGCAGAGGCAGATGGGTAGATCTCTGTGAGTTCAAGGCCAGCCTGGTCTATATACTGAGTTTCAGGACTGCCAGCACAACATAATAAGGAGAGAGAGAGAGCACATGAAAATGAGAGAGTTCCAGAACCAGAGCTTAAGGTCAAGCACACAGAAAAATAGGTATTTGGGATTTGCTTCTCACACTACTGTGTGGATACATTTAGCACAATGCAGAGTAATTGATGCATGTTGTTCCTTAGTTATCCAAAGATGACAGCTTCTGTTTCCCTCTATTCCATGGCAGTATCAGCACAGTGAAGATTCTCCTTCCACTCTGACCTAAGTCACCTATGAAGCTCGGAGTGACGAGGGCCAAGCTCGCTCAAGAAGAGGAGCTCTCTGGTCTTTGCGACATGGTCTTTTTGTGTATCTACAAGATGGCTTGGAATTCTTTATGCAGCCCAGACTGGTCCCAAACTGGCCCCAACTGGTCCCAAACTGGCCCCAAACTGTCCTAAGGGCTGGGCTTACAGTGTTCACGTGGATATCCAGTGTGGTTACTGCATGGAGACTATTTTCTGTTCATTCAAGATAAGGTATTTAAAAAAAAATTCAGATAAACCAAACTACTGCCTAGGACTGGATTAATTATTATCAAGCCAATTGCATTTCTATAGAAATAAAGCCAGAAGTCTAGAGAACATTGTGGAATGCCTGTCTTGGATCACAGAGACCCAGCTTGAGTCTCTGCACCCCTGTCTTGAAAGTCTGATAAACTTGGGTTCAGTCCGTAGGACCCGCATAGCAAGGAAGAGCAGACTCCAACAAACTGTTCTTTGACCTCCACACTTATAACAGAGTGCACCAATTTTTAAATTATTAATTAAAAGCCAAAACTCAAAAACATCCCATTCTGCATGTAACTCTTCCTGTTCATGTATTAATAACTGTTCCCTCATGTAACAAGCCAAATAAAAGAAACTGCTAAGTTCTACGAAGGACTGGCTCCTGGAGCTATGGTCTGTCTTCCTCACCTAATGAGAAGAAAAATAGAACACACGGAGAGATAGTATATACAGACATAACACATTTGTAGAAAAAGCAAATGCCAAAACAGGGGGTGGGGTAGACTCTGACCACTGTGGGGAGGGAGGCGTAACTGTGCCAGGACAGATGGGGAAGACTTGGACATGGGACTGACAAGTGACTAAACCGCCCGAGCGTTTTCACACGTCAACAGAATCGCTGACATTTTCTGCCTGGTAAGTTTTCTAGAAATAGTCGAGAAATAAGTTTAAAGACCATATCACGGTATAGTTCATTAGAACTTGTTAATTCCAAAAATGCCCTCGTCTGTTCTAACCATGAAGATTCAACCAGGGCTTCTCCTCAGCAGGTGGGGGAGATGTGAGGAGCATCCGTCGCTCCCATTGGTTACGTGGTCCTGCAAGCTTCCTGACCTTTTGTGGGAATAGTTTTAGCCTGCCTTATCTTAATATGAAAAACACCTCTTTCATCTTTATGGTGGCTACATGCCTGTCATCTCAATGCCCAAGAGGCAGGAAGACAGGAGGATTACATACTTGAGGACAGCATGGACGACTACAAACAAACAACCTTTCCTTAAATGGAATATATGTCTCCAACATCGCATGTTCCCAACATTTACCCGAAAAATTCACAAGAGATTCAGAAGCCCCTGAATCATCCGGCTTTAGTATTTACTCACTAAACTCACTATTAACTAGATTTTTACATGTACACCATTATCTTCTTCATCACAAGACACCCCATGCCCACAACACAACTGACTGTCACTCAATTCGGTATCCAAGACAACTATTTTTCTCCCACTTTTTGTACCTCTCTTTCTTAGCTTCCTTTGGATACCACTCAACTGTCCGACAGTAATGAGTGAGTAACCTGCCTCTTAGGTGTGTCCTGCTCATTCTTTTCAGATGGCTAGGAACTCTCTAGAGAATCTCAGATGGTCCATATCATCCTATACTCTTCATGCCACAATAATTTCTAATTTGGGGAACTCCAGATATCAAATGGCTAATTAATTATCACTTATAGTTGGATGTCACATGTATGTCTCAATATTGGTATCATGGCTTTATCTCCCCAAGCTATTTTTTTAACCTGCCAGCAATCAGTGTTCTTGATAATTACCCACAAGAAATGACTTTATTTGTAATGCTGCCAAAGCAAGAGTTTAGGGTAGTCCTTCGCCTGGTGTCTTAGATACTTTTCCAGTTTCTGTGTATGTGTGTGTGTGTCCATACCTTAGACCTAGTACACCAGAGGCAGATGCAGACGGATCTCTGAGTTCAATTCAAAGCCAGCCTGATCTACAGAGTGAGTTCCAAGACAGCCAGGACTCACACAGGGAAACTCTGTCTTTGAAACCTCTCCCCTAAAAAAAAAAAGGAAGGAAGGAAGGAAGAAAAGAAAGGAAAAGAAAGAAAGCTAGACTTAGAATCCTGTACTACATGATTGTGACCATTCTATATAAACAATGTTCAGCAAAAAACCAAGTATGGGATCAGAAAACAGGTCAGTGATCCGTGATTCACCACATTTTAAGCTGTTCCCCAAATCATACCTCAGTAAAATTGACTTAACAATAGTAACCAGCTATGAGCACAGCACTTGTGTACTGGGCAGTTTTATAAGGCATGTAGCTTTTTCCTGCTCACTGAATCTGCACAGTAAACCTTCGTCAGGTCCATTAATATCGGGGGGCTGCTGACTGTTGCAAAAGTTGCACTGAGGAGTTCCTCCAATTTAAAAATATATATTTATATACACACAGTCCTATTGAGGGTGATTTATTTAATTTCTGACAGTACTTTAAAATAACATTTTATTTTTGTTTATTTCTTTCGAAAAAAGCTGGAAACTGTTGCAACTGAGAAGCTAAGCACCACGCTTATTTTAGAGGCAGTAAACACAGCCTAAGGCCCTACTTAGAATTATGACAGGAGAAAGACTCATTTTGGCTTCAGATGGCTTTGAGTAACAAAAACACATCTGCACTCTACCTTCCCGAGAACATGCTAATTTCAGGGAACTAAAGAAGGGGGCAGAGATAACAAAGCAGGGATGGTAAGTTATGACACCCTTAAAGAAAAGGATCTTTGCGCTCTCCTCCTGCCTTTTCTGGGTCTCCCTCTGCCAAGCCTGACAGGGTGGTTAGACAGGGATCTGGGGGATGAGCTCTGCTGATGGATGGATCCAGAATGTCCTAAGTCGACTGAAAGACCAAAATGCTCGTGAGATGATGGACTCTGCACCACTCACTCAACAAATGACTATTTGGGGAAGTCCCTCAAGCATTCTATATACTAGGCGGCAAGAGGACACAGAGACAATTCTAATATGACTTTCACCGGCATTTAAGGCTGAGAAGAAGCTAAAGGGGTGTGTGTGTGTGTCTGTGTCTGTGTCTGTGTGGTGTGAAGCTAAATCAGCAGAGTACTCACCTGGCATTTATAAAACCCTTGGGTGTTGGGTTCAATCCCCAATACTACATCAAACAAGTCGGGTAGTACATGCCTATAATCCTAACACTCAACCACAAAAGAATCAGAAGTTTAAGGTCATACTCAGCTACACAGAGAGTTCAGGGCCAGTTTAGCTATGAAGGAAGAGGGAAGGAAGGAAGGAAGGAAGGAAGGAAGGAAGGAAGGAAGGAAGGAAGGAAGGAAGGAAGGAAGGAAGGGCCAGTCACAGAAGGCATCTCGTATATCCTGGCCAAGCTTCCCTAGAAAGGCCAGCTAAATCAAGCCAAGAGTGGTGAGCATCAGCTGGGTGAAACTAGGAAAGGAAGCGGGAAGAGCATGTGTTAAGTCTAGAATATACTATACATGTCTGCTCTTTGCTGTCACATACTCCCTTAAAATCTGGCTTGCATATCCAACTTTAAAAACTGCTCAGTGTCACATAAATCTCAAGATTCCTAACTGAGATTAATGACAAATGAGTGCCAGCAGTTATGGCCCGTAGATAAGGCAGAACTTGTAAGCCCCAGGATACTCTCTGACTAGTGTCATGGTTTCATTTTACCAGAATGTCCACTGGAGGCATGTGAGTTTGCTGCCCTAGGCCTAAACCCAGTACAAACCCAGCACTACGAGCTTCAGGATTGCAGATTCAGAATTGCTGTAGGAATTCCTACTGCCAGTAGCCTTTAAGTTACCCACCCACTTGGGCGTGGTCTCATACTATTTATGCCTACAGTGGGATTCGGTTGCTGTTCCCCGTTCCAGCAAAGGATTGTGATCTGTGAGTCTACCCCTAAATAAGTAACCCTCTATTATATTCAATTCTGAGCTAGTGTGGGATTTCTTTTAAGCGTCCTTCTTCACAGGATCAGCTAGCTACCTAACCTCACCAATGAAACTATCCCTGTGGCACCATCCCCTGGGAAGTCAGAAAGTAGATAGTTCAAGGCCACGATGGGCAGCTTAGTGAGACCCTGTCTTAAAAAGTGAGTTTGGGAGCCGGATGGTGGGCTCCAGCACTCAGGAGGCAGAGGCAGGCAGACATCTGTGAATTCAAGGTCAGCTTGGTCTACAGATTGAGTTTCAAGACTGGCTCCATAGCTACTGCGAAAACCTGTCTTGGAAAAAAAAGGAAGGGAGGGAGGGAGGGAGGGAGGGAGGGAGGGAGGGAAGAAGGAAGGAAGGAAGGAAGGAAGGAAGGAAGGAAAGAAAGAAAGAAAGAAAGAAAGAAAGAAAGAAAGAAAGAAAGAAAGAAAGAAAGAAAGAAAGAAAGGAAAGTGAGTTGGGGCTGCAATTCAGTGGGAAAGTCTTGGCTAGCACATGTAACACCCTAGATTCAATACCCAGTACTACAAGGAAAAATAAAATAAATTCCTCCAGCACTGTGACAAAGATTTGCATGGAACTTGCAGAGATTGCTAAGTGGTTAAGAGCACATATTGATCTTGCAGAGGACCCAAGTATGGTTCCTAACACAAACATTAGGTGGCTCAAACCTCCATGTAATTCCAGCTCCAGGGAAACCCATCTGACTCTGGCTTCTGAGGGAACCTGCATTTCTGTGCACACAGACGTATTCAGACCCATACGTACAAACAAAATATCTCCTTTTAAAATGGAGAGAAACTTGAATCTACATAGAATTGGAAGTAAAGTTCATAATCTGGAGTTACCAAGAGCATTTCCCTTGAATAGGATTTCGAATGAAATCAGTTTTACTATGTCTGAGCAAAATTAGACTTGCAAATTAAAAAAAAATCCTAGACATTTGCAACTTCGGGTGAGACCGAAAACAAGATCTAATAATTAGTGTCTATTTCTGAAAGAAGCGCATATTTAAAGACCACAGGCAATTAACAGCCAGGTTGTCCTGTAATCATGTATAGTAATAATTGGAGTATAAAGTAGGTTTCATGCAAATCACTTTAGACTGCAACAATCACTCACTCGCCCATATTATGCCATTCAATCAGTTAGACTGGAGAGAAATTGCTTCCTGTTTTGTTGTCATGGAAAAAGACTAACCACATCTGTGTATTCCTGGAGGCCAAAGGTGACAACCATCTTCATATGGTTTATCTTCATATGTCTGAATGGTCTTCACCTCATGGATCCTCTTGTGACCCAATCGATGGGTTTTCTTGTATTTACATGACAGTAAGCCACATGTTTTACTATAAACAGATTCATGAGGGCTTCGTGCTTACTCTGTAGCCAATTAACGCAAGGAAACTCATTTTCACAGAAAACCAAGCAAGTCCCTTGCTGTACTTTAAATGTACGATGTCCCCACAGGCTAACGTGTTTGAAAATGTGGGTACCAGCTAGTGGTCCTGGTTTGGTTCTGTGGGTCTTGGCTGATGGAAGTGGCTCAGTAACCAGATGCAGTTCCTGTTGACTCCTACCACCAGAAATCCTTCCCATGGCTCTTTCTGGCTCAGAGCCCTTGGTCTCCACCCTTTACGTGACTACCCACTGGGAGGCCTGTGCCAGTCTAGTCCTTCGGCCCCTGCCCCTCGATTGATGGATAACCTAGCAGCCTGTGCATTTCTCATGATCCTTGCTTGATAAAAAGCCATTGGATCCTGTTCTGCCTCACTCATGGGGAATAAGCCTACCAAAACTCTGCTTCCTGATATTTTATGGGACTTTTGCAACATTCTGCCAGCGATCCTGATAGATGGAAGGAGGTATTACTCCTTTACTCTTCCACTTCCCCTCCCCCAATAAAACTCTTACACTAACTCTGTTGCATGCAGCATGTTTGCTCAGTGGCAGAGCTCACCGAAAGGTAATTACTTCACTCTGGGACCCTACTCACCTGCTCCGCCCTCAACAGCTCCTCTTTTCCACCTGCAACAAATCTGCTTCCTCCTTCACTGGTGGTTTTCCCTTCCATTCAATATTGGCAACTAGGTCTTTGGCAGGGCTCCCCACCTCTGACCCTGGACATGAGGCTTCCTTTCTCTAGCACAGACTTCTTGCCTTATGGCTTTTCTTGAAGTCCTGGTATCAGGTGACTGTGTCTCTCTTGGGCTCAGAGCCCTTGACCCCTCCTGCCCTTTGTGTGACAAGCCACTGGACAGCCTGTGTCTGTCTCAAAATCAACCCTCTCTGAATTCCTAGGATGCTAGGAATTTCAAACCCTTGGGTCTTACTTCTCTGCCACATTCATGGGAACTGTGTCACCGTTTATACCTCTTTGCTCCCACTGGAATGATTTTTGGACCCACTGACCATTCTTAATCAACTACTGTTGCACGATTACCAGCTGCTGGCCATAGAGCTTGAGGTGCAAGACCATCAAATATGTCTGGGTGATGCTGTGATGGGAATGAACCAGTTGCTTTAAACCCTAGGGAGTTGACTTAGATCCACCCCCAACAGCATTTTGTCAGGTCCTAGCATGTGCTTGACAGTGCCACAGAGCATGGACAGTGACGTAAAGCAGTCAACACCCAGCTTTCTCAGGTACCCCAAAGATGAGCGACACCACCAAGTCAGCAGGAAGTAGTCTTGAGAACACGGCATCCTCATCCCCACCTCACCTGCTACCTCTTTCTAACTCCTTTTATAATAAATAAAAGGGAGGACTGTTAGTATTCAGGCATCTGTACTGGCCTGCCCTTGGGGTCCTGACAGGATATGCCCTCACAGCTGCAGCTACTAAGAGCACCTTCTGTGCACATTCGCTGTATTTCCTTTTAAAAGGACCCTGCCCACCTCCCATCTCTCTTTCTCTGTCTGTCCCCTCTCTCTCCCCCTTCCCCCTCCATGCCACTCCACTCCTGCTACTCCTGCCCCCAAAAGCCAGACTCTGCCCTCCCCTCCCCCTCTTCCCATTCACTTTCCCCCCAATAAAAAACCCCCTCCACCTGAACTCTTGTCGCATGGCATCTTTCTCTCTTGCTCTGTGTTTTGCTAAATTATAACACCATTTGCTGATCATGCAGAGGGTCCATCTGGCTGCTTAACAGAGACTACAAGTCCAGTTCCAGGGGATCTGATCCTCTCTCCTGGCCTCCTTCTACACCAAGGATGCACATGAGTACACATACATACATGCATATAAAAAGAAAGTGGAAGGTGTAGATAGCAAATCTGGGGTTGAAGAGAAAGGAAAGGAAAAAGATATATAGAAATATAGCACTCTTGTCCAGTAGCTGCTTGTCTACCCTACCCCCCACATAGCATCTCATAAATATAGAGGAGGCATCTTTTTACATATTTCTTCTCTTTTCTTTATTTTCTTTTTTTTCTCCTGGGCTTCGTAGCACATGCCTTTATTCCCCAGCACTGGAGAGGCAGAATCAGGTGGATCCTTGTGAGGTCTAGGCAAAATTGTTGTTTGCTTTTGTTTTGAGATAGGGTGTCTCTATTACATAGCTCTGGCTATCCTGAAACTCACTAAGTAGAACAGGCTGGCCTCAAACTCTGAGATCCACCTGTCTACGCCTCCCAAGTGCTGAGATTGAAGGTGTGAACCACAACGCACCTTCTACAGTGCAGAACTTTCCAGGAAATTAATGAATTCTCGAAATCCTAGCTCATCTGCAGAGCCTGCAACCAGCCAGCCATCCTGTGCAGTCGCAGAGAAGACCCAGATGTCTACCAAACAGCACTTGGCCTTAAAACTCTCTATGAGGCATTGAGCTGGATCTGAAACAGGGTTAGTGGTCACCTCTCTCTGATCCATTAGCCAAGGGATGAGTCTACTATACTTGAACCTTACTTTCCAAATAGTTCATGTTCAAACTTGAGATACACACTCTCCATCTCTGTGGCTACTTCATCAAGTACAAGTAAGATGTATACAAGCCCTCTCATATATACATGCTATGACACAATTAGACCTTATAAAATTGAGACTACCTAACCTAAAAGTATTTTTTATCCTAAATTTAGGAGGGAAAAAAACCACCAAGAGAAAGCTTTCCAAACAGAAACATGTAACTGTCAAGCTGGAAGGATGAAAAGGGGACAGAAGCAAGAGGGCTCTCCCGGGGCATTTATAGAAAGTTCCCTCTGTCCCACAATATCCCTAAAAAGTTTCTTTAAAAGGCCTTAAAATGAATAAATAGTTGAAAATGAAATGCAAAGTCAAATCAAAGTGAATGTCAACGCTGCTCAGTTAGCAACAGCCTAGCAGCTCACCAGCTGTCAGCGCTAATCCTAGCTCAGCCGTTGACTCACGGGTGACCTATAGAAGTACAGTTAACCTCGCCGATTCTGTATGCCAGCCACAAAATAGCATCCCAAACTCCTCGAAGGCCCGACGTGAGTTAGAACCACAAGTTGCTGCCGCGGCCCCACTTTGAGGGCTAAGTGTTAAATAAAACCCAGAATTAGAGAGAAGCTGATAGGATGCTCTTCAGAGAACATTCCCAGCTCTGTCTGCATAATTTCAGTGCTTTGATGAAGCATGTCTCATAAGAAACAGTTCACCATACAGAGCGGATAAGAATAGTTTCAACTGGCCTTATCTAAAATACAGAGTATTCCGAAGCCTCATCAAGCTTTAGATGCCAGGCACATTCCCACCACACTTAGTTGTATTTCTAGGAGAAAAACAGCCTTTCCAGGAATCTATGCACAGGGTTCCAAATAAGAAAAGCAAATGAATGATGAATGTCTTTGGAATAAACCCTAACAATAAAACTCTCATCATAAGAAGCAGCTCATTAGTCAGCTAGATTCAAAAGCGACATTCAGGATACATGTAGTGCCTGGAGGCTCAACAACATGATTCTCTTCCTCCAGAGAAATGGGATTGTAGGCAGCAAAGCCCAACAGATAACAAGTTCCTGAACCACGGGAATAAATGGGTCCCCTACCTTCCCATACTGAATGGGGAAAGACTACAGTAAGGAACCTTTGCTATAAGCATGGGTTTTGAAGCTTGCTTGCTAGAGTAATTGGCTTGCGTTATTCTGGCAGTTCAGTTCCAGGATTAATACGTAACTATAAAGGGACAGGAGAAATGATTCAGCAATTAAGGACACTTGTTGCTCTTGCAGGGGACCTGGATTCCATTCTCATTACCCACATGGCCACTGACAATCATCTTTAACTCCAGTTCTGGGGGATCCAGCTCCCTCTTCTGGCCTCCGTGAGCACCGAGCATATGTGTAGCACAGGCAAATCACTCATTCACATAAAATAAATATTTAAAAATCACAACTGTACGGTCGGAATGGTAAGCCAAGATTCCACTTAGCTACTTTGTATACAGTTCAGAATCTTGACTCTTTTCCCTAGTGTATGACACCTCATCCTTTGTAGACAAATGTAAGAAACACACAACATAGAATATCATTTAAGTAGTTAAAAAGAAAGGAAATCCCTGTATGTGACAACCTTCATTTGCCTGATGGGTATTATGACAAGGTGATAAGATAACATAAGCCTACTTGATCTCATATGTTGACTCTAAAATAGTGAAACGCACAGAAGCAGAGAGCAGTGGCCAACAGGACCCTGCACTGTAATACCAGGATGTGGTTTGATACTGCTCAGGGATACAACATTTCAGTTACGCTCAAAGAAAGTAACAGAGTGGAATTGATTAGGAAGAGTTGAATTATTATTTGTTGCATTTTTAGGTTTTGCTGTTGTCTGGGTTTTTTGTTGTTTTGGTATAGTTTTTGTTGTTTGTAGGTGAGAGCTCATGTAGCCTAGGCTAGCCTCCTACAGTGTAGGCAAGGCTGGCCTTGAACATTTGATCTTCTGGCATTTACCTATTTTCCCCAGCTTAGAAAATTTGCTTTTACCCTTTCAAGGTAAGACTTTTAAAAAGAAAGGCTGCTTTCAAACCTATGGAAAATGTATCTATATATGGACGACTGTTTTCCTGGGGAGAACAGACAAGTGATGTCACAAGTTCAAGGCCATTTAACAAATAAACAAATGTGGCTTCTGAAAAATCTCTCTGGTTGATTCTGACTCCAAATACCCTCAGCTCAGGAGCTTCCCCCAATGAAGCTAAATTCTTTTTTGTTAATGTGCATCGGTATTTTGCCTGCACTTAGATCTGTACGAGGGCAGCTGATCCCCCAGGAGATGGAGTTATAGGTGGTTGTGAGTCACCATGCGGGTGCTGGGTCCTCAGGAAGAGCGTCAGTGTTCTAACAACTGAGCAACCACTTCCGCCCCTGAAGTTAAAATAATGTTTGTTTATTTTGTTTGAGACAGGGTTTCTTTGTGTAGCCTTGACTGTCCTGGAACTCACTCTGTAGACCAGGTTGGCTTTGAACTCACAGAGATCCACCTGCCTCTGCCTCCGAAACGCTGGGATTAAAGGCGTTCACCATCACCCGAATTTAAAATCTTAATGATGTTGAGAGTGCTTAAAAAGCAGAATGATATTCAAAGATGTTTACTACAGAATAGCAATTAGGAGCAACTTTTTTTATTTAAATGTCATCAGAAATCCATCCAGTATTTCTTTTTTTTGTTTATTAAAGATTATCTATTAAAGATTTCTGTCTCTTCCCCGCCGCTGCCTCCCATTTCCCTCCCCCTCCCCCAATCAAGTCCCCCTTCCTCCTCAGCCCAAAGAGCAATCAGGGTTCCCTGCCCTGTGGGAAGTCCAAGGACC
>NC_022011.1:69049895-69070872 GCF_000317375.1 Microtus ochrogaster | reverse complement strand
CTGTTTTCAATACTGTAGCTCTGTAATAGAGTTTGACGTCAGGGATCTTAATTCCCCCAGATGATCCTTTATTGTATAAGATTGTCTTGGCTATCCTGGGTTTTTTGTTTGTCCATATATCCATCCAGTATTTCTGTCTTCACTCACTTTTCCATTATTTCCATAGGCAAAACTGCGTAGACCAAACCAATTATCTTGAAGGAGTTTGGTGTTCCATTCTTTTTCTTCTTTTTCTTTTGGTCTTTTGTTTATTTTGAGACAGGGTTTCTCTGTGTAGCACAGTTGTCCTTTAACTCACTCTGTAGTCCTGGCCGGCCTCAAACTTGTAAATGTCCACCTGCCTGTACTTCCCAAATTCTGGAATTAAAACTATGTACCACCGCTGCCAGACTTGTATGCCAGTGTGGTCCAAATAGAAGCTAACAACATTAAGAGAAGGGGGAAAAGATGCATGTGAATCTAAAGACCTACTGTGTGCCAGACCACAGACAGATGCCCTGAGAGCATAGAGGGCAAGCCTGGGCGGAATCCTTACCCTTATTTTATGAAAAAAAGCCAAAGTCTTAAACTTTCATACCTGGTGCACTCCAACAAGCTCACCCAAACCCTGCTGCACTTGAACGATAAACTAACACATGAAGCTATTGGTATCGATCGCTCTGCCCTGTGAATCCAGTGCTGGGGAGACTGGGGCACCAGGATTACATATTCCAGACCAGACTGGGCTCACAGCGAGACCCAGTTTCAAAAAGAAAAAAAAAAAAAATGAAGCACTTATTTTGACTAGAGTTGATCATTCTGTTTTTTGCTTCTCTAATCTTGTCTCTTGTTACTGGAAAAAAAAAAAAAAAAACCCTTGTGTCCATTCTAACAATAAGAAAGCACGACTTTCTTACAACTTTACAAATAGCACAGTGAAAGGGAAAGACTGAAATATAAGTTAAAACAGGGCTCTCACCATCCTAGTGGGCTTTAATTACCCAGGCATCCCTTCACTCTTCAGTCCCGTAAGGAATAAGCTACTGCTGCACTCATTGTTACAGAGAGAAAAACGAGGTCAACATTCAGGAAAACCGGATACAATCCTAAACTGCCAAAACAGACGTCGTGGGGGCGGAGGTGTTGAAAGCGGGCTGCAGGAACTAGACAGATCACATGCTTCAGAGGAAGACTCCTCAGCAGAATTTCCTTCCCTGATCCTTATAAGACCACTCCAAGCTACACAGACCTTCATTGCCAAAGCCCTCCCCCTGCTTTGTGTTTGAGTGGGGGGAAAGAAAGAAGTCAGTCAATCAATTTCACCTCGGCGTGAGGTCACAAAGTCCACCTCAACTTCAGGGTGGGAAATGGAAAGAACACATGTACCACGTCACCCAAGAAGGGCCCCTCACAACTAAACTGACCCGTCACAGCAACCACAGTCGGTTAGCGAGGAGACCACAGCGTCACATCAGTTTTTCCACTCCATACCTTCACAGGTGTGGAATCAACGATAAGCTAATTATTTAAAAAAAAAAAAAAAAAAAAAAAGATGCCTGTGTCCTAACATGAAAAGAGGCTGGAATAGGCCTGAGTTAAATTCTCCTATCTCAGCCTATTCCGCTCCATTCTCCACGGCCCACTCCATTCTTCCTAGCTACCTGGGGAATGCTCCCACAGTCCTACTGTAATACTGCCCACTTCTGTTCCTCATAAGCCTACCCTGACAATGCTCCACAGCTCCCTCTCTCCTACACTCAGTTTCCCCTTAAACCTGCTCCACTCTGTAAGCTGCTTAGGGCTAGAAAGTAGAGGCTCTCCCAGAAAAGGCCACTTCCTTTGACTCCACTGTTGGACCGCATAAGAAAGTCATCTAAGGCCCTTTCAACTAAAAGTTTATCATTAAACCCACTTGGATTAAATAATGAATCAGCATTGACTTGTTCCCGACAAATCACATACCAACAGAATGTAGAGGTACAATTGCTTACCTGGCACGTGGGAGGCTCTGGGATTAATCCCGAGCACATCAACAACAATGAAGAATAAGTTTAAAAAAGAGAGAGTGGGCAAATTTAAATAGAGCTTAGCCGGATGGACACTACCATCAGCCTAAGAAGATAGAGCATGATCAAGGTTGGCTTAAGCAATTTAATGAGAAGATATTTTAAATCAATTTAATGAGAAGCTATTTCAAAACAGAAAGTAAAATAGAGGCCGAGGGGACAGTTCAGTGGTAGAGTGAGTGCCTGCCTAGCTTGTGTGAGGCCCTAGACAGATCTTCTGCTTTGAAAAAGAAAGCAAGCAGAGAAGGGAGGAGGCACTCCCCGGCCCAGTGGTCTTCTATGACTATTATTAGTTATGTGAATGCGTGTATCTTACATGTGAGTATATGCACTAGAGAGTAGGTGCCTACAAAGACCAGAGGCATCAGATCCTGCGACGCTGACAAAGATGCCAGGAATCGAACCCAGGTCTTGTAGAAGAACAGCGAGTGCTCTTAACTTCTGAGCCATCTCTCCAGTCACTGCCTGTGGTCTTCTGAGGGACTTATAGGGAGAACTAGAAGGAGACTGAGGCCATCTTTATTGAGAATTGTCACTTTTGAGCACACAGCTGGCTGAACCAGGGAGCAGTCCACATACTTTCTGCAGGCTTTTTTTTTTTTTTTTATGCTTACTTGGAGAGATAATTCTGTCAGGGGAAGGGTCATGATGATTAGGTCCTGATTCACACAGACCCACCCTTACTGCCTAAGGGAGCTGTCTTGTGTCTCACTACATAGTCGGTATGATTTAAGATAGTGGTAGGCAGCTGGAGATGTAGCTTCCTTGGTGGAGCATGAGCCTAGCATGTCTGATCCCCGATAATGAAAAATAAGGGGATAGCAAGATGAAGAAACAGAAAGAAAGGAAAATAAAAAGGCCCCTCAAAGACTTCTACAAGCAGAATAGGGAAGAGGGAAGGGGGCTGGCTGAGAATGTGGATTCTTTTGCCATAAGCCCCTTCCCTTTAGGCCAGCAGATCAAACGAAATCAGCCAACGTTCATCTCCTTTTTCTAAAAGCAACTAAAGATACAGGCTCTGCCAGCTCCAAAAGACCCAACACTTCTACTGAGAGTCACAGTCCTGTTCCTAAATGTGAAGAGACGCACATTCTAAAGATGACCTGTTTGCCTCCAAAAGTGGGTGAGCTATTTCCTAACTTTCACTTGAGTGAAAGCTATACTGGCAAAGGTAAGCTAAATACTAACATAACACCCGCAATAAGAAGCACCGTAGTGCCAATGAGATGGTTCAGCTAGCAGTCTCAGGAAGGAGAAAACTGACACCCACAGGAGTCCTACGATATCCACATTTGTGTAATGGCACATGCTTGCACACTTATGTGCATAAATACACACAAAAACAAATAAATGTAAAAAAAAGGCGGGCCTTCTGTGAAGTCAGTCACTACCACCACCTCATGCTTTACCTGTCTTCTAGAAATAACTGTCCAGCCACTTCCTGAGACAAGTAATTGACTTAAATAAAACCGAATCTTGTTCAGTCTCACTGTCTTCCCTTTAAGAAGCTTTCTAAAATCTAAACAGCCATTTTCCTCTTATTTGTCCATGAAAATACAAGCTAATTTAACTAATTAAAAAAAGGCTTTGTGAGCCGGGCAATGGTGGCGCACGCCTTTAATCCCAGCACTTGGGAGGCAGAGACAGGCGGATCAATGTGAGTTCGAGAGTTCGAGACCAGCCTGGTCTACAGAGCTAGTTCCAGGACAGGCTCCAAAGCCACAGAGAAACCCTGTCTCGAAAAAAACAAAAAAAAAAAAAAAAAAAAAAAAAAAAAAAAGAGGCTTTGTGAGATGGCCAGAGCCTAAACCCACACAGATAACACCAAGCACATTTTAACAATTTACCAACTTTTCAGAGTCTACCCCTTTGTATTTCACTCAATACTTTGCCTGTATTTTGAGACAAAAGCTCTGTGCTGAGAATGGCCAAGGTGCATACACAAGCCAGGACCAGGGAGACAGAATTCAGTGATGAGGGCAAATGGGTTGAACTTAAAAGTATAATGGATGGTACCCTAGGATATCACTATGTCGAGAGTCTTTTCAACACCAATTTACCCCCGCCCCCGCGCCCAGACAGGGTCTCACCACGCAGTTCTAGCTGTCCTGGAATTCACTATGGAGACCAAGCTGGACTCGAACTCACAGAGCTCCACCTACTTCAGCCTCCCAAGTGCTGGGATTAAAGGTGAGCTTCACCACACCCAAGCCTTCTGGTTTATACTTAAAAGGCAGCTACCTTCCAGTCTGAACCATCTTAGAAAATTAGGCCTGGGCAAAGGCGGGGAATGGAGACAGCAGGTGAACACACCTGTCCAATGAGGCAGTACTTCCTACAACAGACTGCAGGAAAACCGAGCACATCTAAAAGCCTTACAAAAATGTAGCCAACACACAAGGCTCAAGGGGCAGATGATTCTGTTTCTTCCTTTACTCTTGAAGTCAGTCACCATCCCCCCACACATCCAATGGCTCTGACTGGCACACTTTGAGGGAGAAGAGAGCTCTATTACAGGTGGCCTGTGGCCATTTCAAGTCAGCCACTAAAATCAACTGTTCCCTCTCTCAGGAGTTTGTTTGTCTATCTTTCCCCAACCATCTCCAATTTAGGGTCAAGGTAGTGTCTTTTAAGGGTCAGGAATCATTGAAACTGCAGCATATGAAATCCAAGTTTCCTACGCAGTTCACTGACTGCAATAGGCCTGTGGCGGGGTTTTTGCTATGTTTGTTTGTTTTTCCAACAGAAGCAGTCAGTTTAAAATGATAAATGACTTCAAGCTGCTGGTCCCCATTTCCCTGGGCTCTTAGGACAGTCAGGCTGCCTAACGTGAGGGGCTACAGTGGCAAACACTCTAGAGAACAGCATGCTATGCTCTCATTCTCTAAAGTCCAGCCCTGACTCAGCTGTTCAGGAACACTACTACAAAACTATTCGGTGTGATCAGTTAAAACAAAACAAATTTACAAAAGATGGAATAGCTAATATTTCGGGATAACATTAAACCTTAAACCTCAGAGTAAAACAGGTTTACTATGGTTAAAAAGACATAAGCCACATACGAATTTAGCAACACCTATTAGATATCATGACCTTTGGCACTGGCATTTCCCAGTTTCGGTTCAGATACCCTGGGAGTAGGGGGGAGACGAGGGGAGTAATCTAATCCCTGATGCCCAAGTACCAGGCTTCTGAAATAGCCTCTGCAGAAGCAGCATCTTTCACACTTGCTCTTGAGAAACCAAAGCAACTTTTTCAAAGAAAACATATCAAGCACAGTCAAGAGACAAGGAAGAAACTCAACCGCAAGACAGCTACTATGGGCACCACACACACCCTAGGAAGCCTTGGCGTCCAGTGCCCATGGCTCAGAAAGAAAAGAGAGGATGGCACAGTCTCTCCAATACCTCTCTGCTTTAAGAAGAAATGCAATAAATAAATAAATAAATGAGTTTGGGGGCCTGGGCAGGCACAGTGGTTCAGGCCTATAATCCCTGCCTAATTACATTTCCCTTCCTTCCTTCCTTCCTTCCTTCCTTCCTTCCTTCCTTCCTTCCTTCCTTCCTTCCTTTTTTTCGTTCAAGACAGAGTCTCACTACATAGCCCTCGCTGTCCAGGAACTCACTATTGGAGCAGGCTGGTCTTGAACTTTCAGAGACCCACCCACCTCTGCCTCCTGAGTGCTGAGGATTGTGAAGCACAAAGCATGAGCTGTCTGGGTTCCAGACCTGCCAGCCTAAAGAGTAAGACATTGTCTGTCTGGGGGAAAAAAAATCTGAGGCGCTTATTCACGGTAAGGATAAGGCAACTGTGAAGGAATACGTTAATTCTTCTTAATATGTGTTTTTGAGGCGGTATTTCTGATTCAGGATAGAAACCTCCAAGCAGTATGCCTGGTTCTATCACCTTCTAACACAAAGAACAAGAATGTGTAGAGAAGCCTGTGGCTTAAAGGTAGCCACAGACATGGCGAGGCGTTTACAGCAAGCTGGCCTTGTCAATAAGCTCTCCCTCCTGCTCTCCTCCTGAAGCAGGACTGTTGGCCCAAATGACACAGGAGAAGAGAAACAGGAGATCAAAACGAAGAAAACAAACCCTGCAATGAGATCATTTCCAGCTCTCAACCTTAACTGTACGAAGGCATGGCTGTGGTACACAGAAAAAAATAAAAGGGAACTGAACAGTCTTCAGAATGTTGACATTAATCCCACAGCTGGAGTGTCCCACACTGAGCTCCACTCCTTACATGAGATGATGTCCTTCTTATGGAAGTAACTGAACCTTTAAGAAATATAAAGGCACTGTGACAGACGCCTTTAATCCCAGCACTCTGGGAGCAGAGGCAGGTGGATCTCTGTGTGAGTTTGAGATCAGCCTGACCAATACAGTTCCAGGACAGCCAGAGCTTCACGGTGAAAGCATGTCAGAGAGAGAGAGAGAGAGACAGAGAGAGAGACAGAGACAGAGAGAGACAGAGAGAGACAGAGACAGAGAGACAGAGAAAGACAGAGAGACAGAGACACAGAGAGAGACAGAGAGAGACAGAGAGAGAGAGACAGAGACAGAGACACAGAGAGAGACAGAGCCAGAGGAATATAATGCTTTACTACTTCCTTTCCCAGTCTCCTGCCTTCTAATAGGACAAACTTGGCAGGAGCAAATAAGCACCCAAGCATCTCAATGAACTGAACAAAGTAAAGTCTAAATGAACAAACCCTGGCACAAATCAATGAAGCAGTTTTTAAAAATCAAAGAGCCAAGACAGAGGCTTTTGAGAAAACACGGGGCATTCGAAGTTCATGGGCATCACAAGGCAGTATTCTGAGGGTCGCTTTAAACTGAGGAACTTTAGGAGTAATTCCTACACACCACCATGATCACACACAGCCATGAGCACACACAGCATCAATGCTTCCCCACCAGTTCATGCGCTTACTCACTTGCTTCCTTCTGTAATGAGCAAACTGAGAGAGTCCCAAAACAGTGGCCAGAGCTCCTCCGCCCACAAGAACAGTCCCTTTCACTGCCTTTTGAAATGCCATTGCTCAGCCTACAAAGAAAAATAGAAAGAAAATAAGTTAATTTCATTGTATAATAATCTTAATAAGACACTGTACAGATCATGAAGCTATATTAAGGTAGACACGAAGACATTAGAGGACTCCTAACATGCCAATGGGTATACCACGATTCAAAAGCAATAATCCAAGAAACCAGGACGAGGAAATTGATTATGTAAACGTTACATTCAGAGCTCACGGGCATTAAAGAAAGAAATGCAAATTAAGAGACAACTCAGGGTATTTAAACAGTATAAAGTCAAGAGAGCTGTGAAAAGAAATGTCATTGTGGAGTTGACAAAACTACAAGCTGTACTTGCGAATTCGTTCCACTGCTAATCCACTCCACACGGGAAACTGGTGGAAGTCCTGGGTCACTCTATGGGACAAAAGACCTCAGGCCTGCTTCAGGGTTCAATTTAAACTCTGAGACGACTTTCTGGAGTTTTCCCTTCTTAATGAAATCCTTCCGGAAGCCAAAAGCCAATGTGCTGAGACCTCCGTCACTGGACCGGTGGATATTTTACAGATAGGTGGTCAGCAGACACCAGGCCCTGTTCTTCTAACAAAATGCTAACTTAACCTCCTGTAACCCCTTTTGTTGGAGGAGCTTTAGAGAAAGACAAGGAAAGGGGGTGGGGGATAGAGAAAGGTTTTTCTATCCAGCGACATGGTGGCAATGTCAAAGAGAAGGACTCCTTTGTGTTCACAGTGTATTGCCAAATAAAGTGCTGTATTATGTGCGAGCTTTCTTTCTTTTTCCTGGTTTTCAATGACTGGATTGATTGGGATTTTTTAAGAAAGAAAGAAAGAAAGAAAGAAAGAAAGAAAGAAAGAAAGAAAGAAAGAAAGAAAGAAAGAAGTTCTGTTCTTTAAGATTTAAAATTTTTTCAGACTCCTTTGGATGCCAAAATCATTACAAGAAATAAGAATCCCACCAAAGTCTTCTGATCTACTTTTACGCTGTTAAACATAGAAGAATCACACTCTGTGAGCACCTTTATTTATTTTTTAACTTAGGAGCAAATAATTTGACCCGCCTAAACCTTTCCCTCCACTAAGGCAACTGGCACACCCACCTCTTACAAGGAAGCCGTTACCCTATTTTCCAGGACGGGTGGTGGCCAGACCTGTCTGAACAACTCACTTACGCTCTACTGATATGGAGCAACTCAAGAGCTTGCTAAGATTAAAGGTAGTTTTAACTTAGAATAGAAAAAAAAGTTCAATGTAAATATGTTGGGTCCCATATTGAATGTAAAATATCTGTTCTACTCTCCTAAATTAAAGAATTTCAGTAGAGTTGGTAACTAGATTCTACAGAGAACTCATTTGGGAATACTATAAATTATACACTAAAATAGAAGTTGGCATTTCTTAAATTTTTTCATTCCTTTCTCCTTTACAAATGACAAGATTCCAACATGGCTTTTTTATTGCTACTATTAACATTCTTATCTAAGAAATATTAATATAAATAGTAAATACATTAATATATTAACTATAAATGCCCTGACATTGAAGGTCTCTTCTTTACTATCTTTGTTGCTGCAAGTTAGAAAGACAGGAAAGACCCAGGGGACACAGGAAAGAAAAGGAGTTCTCCCCTGGGAATAGCTGAAGCCCCTCAGCAGCAGAGAATCAAGATTCCAGCTCAATCAGCATTTGCTTAAAGCATCCTTCCCTAGCTGTAAATGTGCAACTTTCCAGCAATCTCACCAAAACCACTTACAGTTACATGCCCTAACTTCCTAGCATCGTTCCTTTGGTTTCATCTGTGGACTGTAATCCTGTCCAAGAAACCTCTAGAGCCTTCTACAATCTCACTTCTCAGGAGAGGGAGAGAGAGAGAAGGGGGAGAGGGAGGAGAGAATCAGGTTTCTAGCAGTCTTTTGAGATATAAGTTGAGAGTCACCAAAATAGGGTTAATGACAAGAGACTCCTTAAGGGCCTCATATCCACACCTGGGTGTTTTTTATCCGTTCCCTGAGCTTCTCTCCCTTGACCTCTGTGCTTAAAAATCTATAAAAATGTCTTGTAATAAACTAATTCTTCTTTGAGAAGCTCACATCCAGGCTCTTGGGCGTTCTTTCCCTGAGCACTTTTCTAGTTTTAATCAACTCCAACTCTATTTCACACAGACTAGGACTAAAATTCTTTTCTGGCCAAAGCCAGGAATCTTGTGTTGACTTGAGTCAGGATCCCTAAAAGTCTGCGGGAACTCTGCAGGCTGTTTTGAGCAATGTGGAGCTGCATCTCCACCTCTGCCACCACCACCAACACTTCCCCTACATAACCATCCACTTTTGCTCAAACTGTGGAAGATCCTGTGTGTGCTCACTGCGGGAGTCAAACATTCAGTTACCCTTAGGCTAAACCTTATCGTCTTCAAATGTCGAAACCACACAAGAGCAGACACCCATTTGCCACAGCCTTACACTATTTAAGGTGCTGACACAACTGTTCACCTGGATGCCTGTCTCAACAAGAGAAATCATGGATGGAGGTCCTGGGACAGCCCACTATCAGACGGTTAGTTTGATCAACTTGGGACAGATCCTAAACAATGCACATGCCTACCCCATGTAGACAGAAGCCTGATGGTCCATCGGATATGAGTGTGGTGGCTGGTTGACTTGGGGTAGTATCACTATTTGTCTTGCTGATAATGTCATTCATGACCTCACAAAGGAAACCACACATCATCAAGACAACTGTGGGGTGGGACATGTAAGTCAATGAGAATGTCTCAGCATTAGGTGTTCATTCATTCAGCCAATTAATCGTGGGGTTGGTTCTTCCGAAAGTGTGGCTCTCCTACGTAACTAATTTTAATCTTTCAATTTAACTTTCCTATACTAAAATTTGCAAAAGATTATTTTCAATACCTACTAGTACTAACAAAAACCTATATTCACATAACATTGGAGTTAACAATAACTTTTACTGTAATTATCTTTTTATAATTTTATGAAATAATTAAAAGATTGTTTCTACTAAGACTCTGACTCAAAAAACAATAATGAAGATTATTTCTACTATCATCAAATCCTTCTATAAGGTCACCCAGTCACCTGTAATGAGTAAAACACACAGGCAGTCCAAAGTCTAAAACATAGACTATTTCACCCTGTTTTCCTAAAATCAGCATTGATAGGTTTGGTTTTTATTAAGAATGTTGACATGGGGCTGAATGTGGTCGTACATGCCTTTAATCCCAGAGTTGGGAGGCAAAGGCAGGAGGCTCTCTATTAGTTCCAGGCTAGTTAAGTCTCCTTAGTGAGACCCTTTGAGAAAAAGGGGGAAAAAGTCACAATGGCAAACGGCTGTCATTCAGAGAGTGTTTGCTTTACTACTTTTTCCCTTAAAAGATCTAGCTTCAGTTGCGGAGATGGCTCAATGGGCAAAGACCTTGCCTCAGAAGCATAAAGACCTGAGTTCAAATCTCAGAACCCACAGAAAAGGCAGAAGCTGGTAGCATGTGTCTATAATCCCAGCTTTCCTGCAGGGAGATGGTACATGGAGAGAGACGATTATTCCAGAAGCTCACCGGCCAGCTAGCCAAGTGTATGCAGGAGGAAAAGCAGAAGGCCACAACTCAAATTGGAAGGTACAGGCTAAAACCTGTGGTTATCCTTTAACCCAGCCCAACACACACAGGCACACCTCTCATTGATGGAGCTCCTGGCACAGTATCTACCAATAGCCCAGGGCCAAATAAAGCAAGTGTCTTGTTTTAATGTTCAAAGAAATATATTTAAAAGCAAAAAAAAAAAAAAAAAAACCTCTACACCACAGACATGTATCCATTATAGTACCTTATAAGGGAAAAGGTCTCACCGTGGTTACAAAGAAAAGATGATTTCCAAGTATCAATTTTTAAAGTAATTAGAAGGGGCAGGATAAATGGCTCGGTGATCAAGAGCACTGTCTGCTCTCCCAGGATTTGATTCCTGGGGTCAACATGGTGGCTCATAACCTTCTTGAACTCCAGTTGCAGGGTAGAGAATCCAAATGCCATCTTTGGGCACCAGAACCTCATGTGGTACACAGACATACATGCAGGGGAAACATCCATATACATAAAATAACATTTTAAGTAATAAAAGCTTCAACTAGGAAGCTATCAAATAAAGACAGAATAGAATATTGGGAGAAATAAAAGGGGCATGGGAATAGAAAGCACCCTCCCACAGAGCAGTGGTGGCACAAGCCTTAATCCCAGCAGAGGCAGGGGGATCTCTGTGAGTTCAAGGCCAGCCTGGTCTGTAGGAGTGAGTTCCAGGACAGGATCCAAAGCTACACAGAGAAACCGTCTTAAAAAAAAAAAAAAAAAAAGAAAAGAAAAGAAAAGAAAGAAAGAAAAAGGAATAAAGAAAGAAGGAAAGAAAGCAGCCTCCCACTTCAGAACCTGCCTTACCAGAAACTTCAACACAACCTAAAAATCAAAAAGATCAGAGAGAGGGTTTATCCTCAAGACTAAGATGGTATCACTGAACTGTACTCACCCAAGGTCAGGATGTTTATGGCCCTGAGTTCAACTGTATCACTGCTCCTCTCTCTTCATAAATCTAAACAAAGCACCTCATAAACAACCTCAACATTTTATCTACAGATAAAAATCCTTCAAGGGTCTGGAGAGATGACTCAGCAGTTAAGAGCATGTGCTGCTCTTGCAGAGGGCCTGGTTCCCCAGCACCTACGTGAACAATTCCAATGGTCTAACTCCTCTTTCAGGTGGTCTGGCCTCTGTAGATAGCAGGCATGTGTGTGACGCACATTTATGCACCCAAGCAAAACATTCATTCACATAAAATAAAAATGTATCTTTTTAATTTTGAAGAAAATTCTTTAAAGGTAAACCAGCTCATATTTTTCCAAATTTTAAAAATTACTTAATTTCTAAACTCTGCTGAGTTAGTAAACTTGATTTGACATTATGTCCTTTGACTAAGGTAATTGTGTTTCACTCTGAATTGTTCTGAAATCCTTTCCTACTCAAAGGTCCTGTCTCAAAGATCTACCCTGGATGAGAACTCTTCTAGCAACTGACATCAAGTACAGAGCTCCGTCGTCTCCCTGCCACCGAAGACAGAGGTGAAAATACTGATGAATCTTTACTTTGGGCATTAAAAGTACAAGAAAACCACCAAGAGAAAATGGTAGAAACATAAAACTAACTGGCTTATCACACAGCTCAACGTCCATGTTTTCTGGACTGTGAATTAAAACACATGCACAGTGACTCAGGGCTGGCTCCCGTGCTGGCATGTCCCAACTCTAATTCTTCCAAGAAGACTAGCTCAGCTGGCCAAGCCTCAACAAAATGGTCCTCGCTCACACATGCATCTGCCTCAAGATGCATGCCTCCCTTTACAGTAGAATTCTGGGCAGAAGGTTATGAGGAAGAAGAAGATAAGCTGACAGTGAAACCATCCCTGTGGGAGGTGAACAAGCCTGGCATAAGGCAACCTTGGGAAATGTGGCCAGAGAGAAATCCCGAATTTCTCAACAGGATCTCACAAATGATGACAGGAGGAAGTGGCCAAGAACAAGTATGTAAGGTGAACAGTCCCGGAAGCTGGGGGTTGGCCCCAGTGGTACTGATCTAGAAAGACAAACAGACCAAAGCAGGGAAGGAGACCAGTTTGGAACTGAGGAAATTTGAAATATTATCACAACACTAAATTTTTTTCCTTCTTTTAAAAAAGATTTTATTAACTATTTTATTTGCAGTGTTCTGTCTGCATGTATGTCTGCAGGCCAGAATCAGATCTCATTACAGATGGTTGTGAGCCACCATGTGGTTGCTGAGAATTGAACTCAATACCTCTGGAAAAACAGCCAGTCTCTTAACCGCCGAGCCATCTCTCAGCCCCGCTTATTTGGAGAAAGCAAAAGCATTTGTCATATTCATCCTAAACTTATAAAAGGGTCACCAAAGTAATCAACTAAGGGTACTGGCTTGGGAAACATCCGCCTAGAACTCAACATCACAACTGCCACTTGAGCGCTCACAGACATAAACCACAGCGGCCACTTCTCAAAGCCTACAGGCTACTGTTTGAGTTTACCGTCTGTCCGGCTCAACCGAATGCTTAGTCATCCCTTGAGAACTCCCACTACACAGTCACTCTGACCAACATGAGAAGCACATCTCAAAACAGTCACTGGATGTCCGTGGCCTGTGTCCTCCTACTGAAAGGCAAGACCACCATCCCAGCTAAATCATATGTTTTAAACAACTTAATCAAACATCTACCTTCAAAAGCAAGCAATTAGCCATCAACTGAGACATGCAAAAGAACCAGCAAGGACACTCAGTAGTGAAAGAGCTTGCACAGGGCCTACCACCTGAGTTCAGTCCCCCAGACCCTAAGATGGAGAGAACGGACTCCCACACACACATCGGCTGCAGTCTGTGCTCGCCTGTATGCATGCATGAGCACAAGCACACCGACACACTGTAGACATACACACATAATAATAATAATACATGAAACAAAAAACTTAAGAAAGAAAAATATAAAACAATTCAAGATAGAATTCTCTATCTTGAGCATTCATGTTACTCTCTCCTCCAGATCTTCCTCTAATCTTCTCTCTCAGCACTCACCAAGATGGAAAGGTAACATAAGAAAGATTTCATGAAACTGTATTTATCTCTTTCCCTGAGAGAAGCCCCGGACCTGTTGACAAACTGTCCTCTTTCTGGACTCTTAGAAAGCAATCCCATTGACCAGCAATGAGTGTCTAATCTCCCTGTTCTCCACTAACTGCAGAAAAATGAGAACTTCTCAAGCGGTTGATTTGGTAGCCAGTGCAGGAATAAGCATCCCAACCAAGTGTTATCAGTGCATGGGAACAGTACCGTTCAAAGGACACTTTCGGCTGGGTGTGGCAGTGTATGCCTGTCATCCCAGGACCAGGAAGGAGGCCAGATCCAGATGAACAGCAAGCCTTGTCTTGAAAGGCAAAGGGCCCTCTCCCTCATCAGCCCAAAAAATAAATAAATAAATAAATAAATAAATAAATAAATAAATAAGGCAAAGGGCTGAGGATGGAGCTTTGTGGTGGAGCTCTTGTCTAGCAAGGAGAGTAGTCCAACCACCAGCCTTGCAGTTTTTGGGGGCAGGGTTCTCCAGCAAGATAGCAAAATGTTCCAGGCTCTTCTGACTGCCTATCTTGAAAAACCCAGCCACATAAGGCGTTTCAGTTATAAATAAGATCCCCAGGATATAACTCAGAGGTAGCACAAACTATCTTACTACCACTCACAAACTAAGCACACAAGGAGGCCCAAAGGTAGCACAAAGCCCCCCACACTTCACTCTCAGTTTGCAGCTGAGCCCGGAAAGCCACCCCCTCATCCCACTGAGTCATGTCACACTGTCACACCCATGAGAGGCACAAGTCAGGGGCCCAACCCACATGTCCAACCACATATTAATCCAGTGACTTTAAAAAAAAAAAAAAAAGGTATGTGAATTTTACAAAATTAAACTGCTGCACTTCCTCAGAGGAAATCCTGCCCAGTATGTCTAGAACCCTAGAGACTGACAACAACCCACAGCGAAATAGAAGCATCTTCCCTTCCAGTTACCCATGCTAAAACAATGGCGGGGTTTCTGGGTACATGGAACTAGAGAGGTTTTATTTAGGGTTTGTTGTTGTTTGTTGTTTTCTGAGACAGAGTCTACTGTAGCACAGGCTAGCCTTAAACTTCTCATCTCCTGCCTCTGTCTCCCAAGTGATGAGACTATAGGGAAGCAAAGGCAAAGCCAGCTTTGGCAGGTTGCAAGGAAGTGATTATCCTAACTCCCCAGAGAGAAGTCCCCTTTGGTTCAGACACAGAACACACAGGTGAAGAGCTGACACAGCAACCCAAGCGCAGAAGACTGGTTGGAAAATGAATGCCAGAGTACTTCCTAAGATATGACTCTAAAGGAAAGAAAAAAAGATGTGAATGCATCAAGTTCTGAGAAAACAGTAGATGCCTATCCTTGACAAGGAGCTGCAAATTCTAAAGAACACACACTATGCATGATAGCAGAGAATAAAGATAAAGCTTTTCAGAAGTCAGTGAGCAAAGCATTCTCCTGGTAGCACAAGATACATGAAAGCTGCGGAAACTGAGACCATCCTGTATCCTCAGGTTCCGGCTGATGAGATGCTAGGCTGTGGCAGAAGAGGGGAGTTTGCACCATTGCCTCATGGGATTGTGTCCCATACCTCCACACCCTCACTGACAGCAGGGCTACTTCAGGAAAAAGCAGAACTTTCTACATCCAATCTACTTTGAAAAATCTAGGCCAAGAAGGCTCAGACCCACCCAACAAAAAAAAGAAGAGGCGGGGAAGAAGTATTGACAGAAAAAGGAGGAACCAAAACAAGGGATTCCTATGTCTGATTTACCTTAGCTGCCATGAAATGGGAACAGATCCCCTTACACATATTAAAATGACTGATTGGGGGGCTGGAGAGATGGCTCATCGGTTAAGAGCATTGCCTGCTCTTCCAAAGGTCCTGAGTTCAATTCCCAGTAACCACATGGTGGCTCACAACCATCTGTAATGAGGTCTGGTGCCCTCTTCTGGCCCACAGGCACACATGCAGACAGAATATTGTATACATAATAAATAAAAAAATATTTAAAAAAAAATAAAATAAAATGACTGATTGACACTGAAAGTTGGCCCTACCACTTCACTGAAAAGCTAGCCTGACATCCATTGCTTGGGTTTCTACTCAGCATGGATGGAAAAGAGGCGGCTACGCTAAACCTTGCTTGATCTCAACCTATACACAGACTGCCGAAGTCACTGCAGTTCTTACCTATGCTATCCTACTTACGTGCAGAATCCTGCATTGAAATCTTAATGTGTTCATTTTTGCAGCCCTGTCCTTCTTTGTTACTTTTGCCCATGCACATATATTTAGGATAAATGTGTTACTTTTTAAAAGTTTATGACATTTGGAAATAAATTTCAAAAGGTTTCTAAAGTTTTTGAAATTAAAAAAAAAAAAAATGCTTCAGCCAGGGAGGACTTTGAAATAACTTTCTGCAAATCTCTCCAGACAAAACTGGGTCAGCTATATCATTTTAGGAGCTAAACCAGTGACTCCAGATGAGTGGAAATGAGGCTAGCCCAAAACCTCTCTCCAGTCTCAGAGAAAAGCAGGGGCCCTAGAGCCTGGCCGGGGGAAAGACTGGCAAGGTGAAGACTCCAGGTGCATCCAGAGCTTGTCAGAGTTCAAATGGTGTAAGGAAAAGTCATAAAAGTAAAGGGGATAGGTGGTCAGGTGGTGGCGGTGAATGCCTTTAACTCCAGCACTCATGAGACGGAGACAAGCAGATCTCTTCATCAAGACTTGGTCTACAGAGCAAGCTTCAGGACAGCTAGGACTACACATAGAAACCTCGTCTCAGAGAAAGAGAAGAAAAACAGCAAAGGGAGCCAACAGAAAGCCTATTTAAAAAGAAAATACCAAAAGCTTGAATATGCAATTTTTTTATAGGTTAATACACAGTATGATAACAATTAAACAAACATTTATTTCAAATTCCTCTAAAATAAAAATATTTTGAAAAAGGAGAGGTCTTAGGGGAACAGGTAGATTCTGCTCAATGGTCATTTGTTATTTAACATCTAACTTTGTAGGAAATACGTGGTATTTGCAAAGTAATTGCCACACTGTGTCCTGTGGAAATGCACACAGAACAAAGACATGAATTTGACCCCTTATTTTACTTCCTTATTTTCAAGAAGTCCAGTGTAGAAGCACGAGAAATCTCTTCAGTGTGGAGAGTGATCTAAGGCAGTCGTGCTTTTGCTTCAAATGAGTAAGTCTGTTAGGTATGTGGCAAGTAAACGTGAGAAAACCAATAGCGAGTAGCAACTAGGTAGAGGCAGCATGGAGCTAGCAAAACAGCACCCAGACAGGCCTGCAGCATCCGCAGAAATGACTAGCAAAGCCTGCTGAAGTTGGCATGCTGGGAGATTCTGGGCAGAGAATTCTCTTCAGGAGACAGAGCTTCTGGCTTCTCACTCTCACCATGGGCATATTTATTCATTTATTTATTTATTTATTTATTTATTTATTTATTTATTTTTCACCGTGGGCATTTTTATACCATGGAATAAATAATAGCAACCTCCGTTGGAAATGCTTCACCCTTGGTGCGATCTCAAGTGCACAGTGTTTTAATACCCTTAGCCGGTGGCTGGTCCCCTTTCTCCTGGTCACTGAGTTAGAGTCAGCCTGGCCCAGAGGTTTGAAGGAAATCTTTCCTGTTCCTAGATTGCACTTTCAAAAAGTTTAAACAGCACATGCTAATTACCAACATAAGGTACATTACATCATCTCAACAAAACAGATTTATATTAAATACAAATGACCATAGTTTAATTTATAACAAAATGGTCTACCTGCTTTCCATGGAATTGCTATAAAAATCATAAAGAACTACAGTTCACGAAGTCAATCTGTTGAGCACTTTAAGTTCATTTTAAAAGCAAAGTTCAGGGGCTAGAGAAATGGCTCAGCAGTTAAGAGCACTTATTACTCATGCAGAGGACGTCAGTTCTGCTCTCAATACTAACATATGATCTCAAAACTGGCTGTAACTGCAGCTTCAGGGGACCTGACTGACACACCATGCATGTATACAGTGAGCATGCGCACACACACACACACACACACACAGGCAAAGCATTCATATTCAAAAATAATAATAATAAAACTAAAAAGAAAAACACAATATTTACTGTCTATAGTCCTAGAACTGTAACTTAAGGCAGTCTTGAGAAGGCTAACATAAAATGACCCTAACATGTAAAACTCTAGAATACAGCTCTTAAAAAAAAAACGCCCATCCCAAAAGCTAATGAAGGTAAGAATTTCTGTAAATAGGAGGCTGATATAAAAGTAAATAAACTTTCATTTCTGCACATCACCTGACAAGAAACTCCTCACTTAATGTTAAGAAGTGTGATTTAAAAAAAAAAAATAGAGTATTTAACCACCACAAAAGAAACTTCAATTCCACCTTAAAAAATAAAGGGATTAGAAATCACATAAATTTGCTTAATCGTGATTCCCTCTGTCTCTTTTAGCGTATTTGTGTGGTTGGGGAACAGTAGGCACCACTTGACAGCACAGGCCACTTTTTTGGGGTTTATTTAGGCAGTACAGGATCTGCTTTCATATCTGAGAAAAGCCATTTATTTTGTTACAGAATAAAGTACTGTATGCTAACGATGGAGTACAAATGTTTGTCTTTGCTCTGCAATATTATCAAGCCTCTGATCCAAATTCATTAGCACTGTAATGACTGACAGTCGCAGCTACTGAACAGCAGCTTCCTGAGAAAACAGTCTACTTCCTTATATACCTAAATGTGTTCCTAAAAGTCTTAGATGCTGTAAAAAAAGCACAGAGCAAGTCAAATGAAGATTTTTTTTACATATTTAAGTGATTAATTTTGAGGTTCTTGTGTTTTGGTTTCTGTTATGTTTTGCTTTTTATGAGACATGGTCTCTCACTCTGTAGCCTAGGCTGGCTAATATCTTTGCCAACTGATTTTTTTTTCTTTTATTATTTTTACCACTGAATGATAAGAAACCATATCAGTTTTTAAAAAGTATTCCGATTATGATTACATATTTAAATTACAACTATACCTTAGGAGTTCATTTCTAAAATCTTGAGCTCACTGAGCATCAGTGATGGAAAGGCAAGCCTAGTGGTTACATGCCTTGTTAGCCCAGAACTCTGGAGGAGGAGGCAGGAAAATCTGTTCAAAGTCATCTACAGCTATAGAAAGCTTAAGACCAATTTGAGCGGTAGGAGACCCTATCTTTAATAATAATCATAATCATAATTTTAAAACACATTATAAAACTAGGTCACTGTGATGGTACAGAGTCAACATTCAAGAGACAAGGAAAGGATTGCCACAGGTTGAGGCCAATCTGAACTACACAGTGAGTTCTAGGCAAGAGAGTTACATGGTGAGACCCTGTCTCAAAAGAGGTACACACCTGTAATCCCAGCCCTTGACAAAAGTACAGGCAGGAGAATCAGGAGGTCAAGGCAACCCGTAGCTATGTATTTGGTTCAGGTCACCCTAGACTATGTGAGGACCTGTCTCCGAAACCAAAACAACAAACCAAAAGGCCACACCTGGGTTCGTATCATAATTAGTATTTTCAGTCAACTTTTTACACTGTAAAAAGCTAAACTGTTTAAATAGCGATTTACTACACCACTATTACAAATACTTCAGCCTAAGCCCTGGATGAAAGCTGAATTAAAGAATAATTCTGCAGCCAGGAAATCCGCAGGGGTGAGGATCCAGGCACTCTGCTGCTTTCAATAGAGATGATCCTGGAGAACAGAGCTTACCACATTGCACATATTTGCACCCTATAGCCTGCTGAAATCTACATTCAGATTCACTCTACACATTAACAGTCTACAAGTATAAATATGGGTGTTTAGGCTGCACACACAATAGATGTGTTTAGAAAATGCACTGGTCACAGTAATCTTGTTCTGTATCGTTTTTGGTAAAGTGATCAGACTTCCTAAAAATGTCTTATCCTCAAGGAAATAGTTTTCAGAAAACGAGAGACTGACAAAAAATGGTTGCTCACAATAAGCCTATTCAAGAGTATGTGCGGCAGTACAACATTGTGTGAATGTTCAAGCCCCTTCACCCTTGCCCGAGAAAACACTCAGTTTCCTTTCACCTGAGCAAAAATTATGAACAATGTTGTTCATTCCATCTCAGTCATCTTAGCTACAGAAAACTGTAATCCTAGGACTAAGCATGCTGAACAAAAGGAATGCCATACGTTCAAGACTAGCC
Source organism: Microtus ochrogaster (assembly GCF_000317375.1). Classification (NCBI taxonomy): domain Eukaryota; kingdom Metazoa; phylum Chordata; class Mammalia; order Rodentia; family Cricetidae; genus Microtus; species Microtus ochrogaster. The sequence goes on along the minus strand of NC_022011.1, from coordinate 69,050,893 downwards.
TAAGCTGCACAGCAAGACACTCTCAAAAAAAAAAAAAGTTGGCTAAAATAAAATAGTCTAGGTCATAAGATCTTATTCATCCCACCCCATCCCCATGTGGCTTCGCCCCAATCCTCTTTTCAGGTTTTTTTTTCCTTTTCTCCCTTATGAGGTCTGGCACACACCCTAAAAAGAGAGCATAAAAATAGACATAAGAAAGTCTAGTCACCAGGATGAGATACGCATGGGTATGGGTATCAACATTACACAGCTAACAACAGGGGCAGTAGAAACTAACATCCGAGAGCACAGAGGATAAAGGCTTCTCTTCAAGACTCTAAGGCCGTCTTTAATTTAAAAGGGGGAAGCGGAGCCTGATAAGATAGCTCGGTGGGTAAAGGTACTTGGCGCCAAGACTGAGACCCTGAATTTAATCCCAGGACCCTCAGGTGTAAGGAGAGAACTAACTTCTGCAAACTGTTCTCTGATCTACACAGAAGTGCACACACACGCAAATTAATCTAATAAAAAAAAAAAAAACATGTAAGAAGCTGGAGAGATGATTCAGTGCTCAAGAGCACATACTCTTCTTGCAGAGGACCGACCTGAGTTCGATTTTTCGATTTCTGGATCTCACATCAGGCAGATCACAACTGCTTGTAACTGGAGTTACAGGGAGTTATGAACTACCATGTGAATGCCATCTCCCCAGGCCCAATAAAGTCTCTCTCTCTCTCTCTCTCTCTCTCTCTCTCTCTCTCTCTCTCTCTCTCTCTCTCCTTTGATCACTATACACAAGCTATGATACAGGGGTGCCTCAGCAACAGTAGAAAACACAACACTATCATTGTTGTGTTATGCCCAGCATCCGATATCAATTTTTCCTTTATCTGCATTGTAAAGATTTTTCTGTTTCTTCCAAACTATCAGACTGGCCGGGTGGTGGTGGTGCACACCTTTAATCCCAGCACTTGGGAGGCAGAGGCAGGCGGATCTCTGTGAGTTCGAGACCAGCCTGG
>NC_022011.1:69048859-69049795 GCF_000317375.1 Microtus ochrogaster | reverse complement strand
AAAAAAATCTGAAAGGTTTTAAAACACTTGAATAGAAAAAAAAAAAAAAAAAAAAAAAAAAAAACAAAAACCAAACTATCAGACTGATGATAATTTAAATTTTAAGCCCTCTAAGTACTTCCAACATCACCATGGTTAGAAACCCAAGAGCCAAATTAGCTAAAACTGTGTTCCAAAAATAAACAAATAGTTCCAAGTAATGAAAGAGGCTGTGTAGCAGCATCTTAGCATTTTAAACTTTCACTTTCTGCCTTTTTTTCTTTTTGTTCTTCTTTCTTTTTTTTTCTCCCAGTTTGGTTTGATTTTTCTCTGTGTAGCCCTGGCTGTCCTGGAACTCACTTTGTAAATCGGGCTGGTCTCAAACTCACAGACATCCACCTATCTCTGCCTCTGGGAGCTGGGATTCAAGGCGTGCACCACCAAGCCATTCAACCTCCGGCTTTAACACTTCGGGAGCATTTCTCGCTGTCCTTTCTCCTGCTCTAGGTTAAATAACGTGTGGATTTTGCTGTACACAATACATACACAGCAAACTACCTACAGCTCTTATAAAGATGAAGAATTCCAAGTTAGGCTTAGTGGAAAATGCAAGTAGGCGAAATCCTGAAGATCTTCCCATTGTGGGTGGTGCCACTCTAGGCTCAAGGCCTTGGGTCCTGTAAGAAAGCAGGTTGAGGAAGCCAGGAGGAGCAAGTCCGTAAGCAGCACCTCTCCATGGCCTCTGTCTGCATCAGTTCCTGCCTCTAGCTTCCTGCCCTGACTTCCTCAATGATGGACTATGACAAAGAAGAGTAAGCCAAACAGATCCTTTCCTCCCCAAGTTGCTTTTGGTCATGGTGTTTCATCACAGCAACACTATCCCTAACTAGAACACCACACACACACACACACACACACACACACACACACACTGAGAGAGAGAGAGAGAGAGAGAGA
>NC_022011.1:69036766-69048759 GCF_000317375.1 Microtus ochrogaster | reverse complement strand
GAGAGAGAGAGAGAGAGAGAGAGAGAGAGAGAGAGAGAGAGAGAGAGAGGCACAACAAAAGATTATCTCAAAGCATATACATACACACAACTCAGTTTTTATCCTCATCTACATAGACCCACACTATCCTGAAAATAAGACAGCAAACCTCTGCTTCTGCTCCAGAAACAATCAGAACATTTTTCTATCCTCACACGAATTTAAAGAAGTCTATTTTTTTCACTTGTTAGAGTAGATAATGCAAAGCTGTCTTCTAACCACACATATGCAGATCAGATCAGATCATCAGAAACAATATATTCATTTGTATGGCAAAGTAAAGAGGTCATCCTAATTCTAGGCAACGTTTTTGCCAAATGGCACAACTATACCTGCATTTATACTCTGTATCTTTAAAATACAAAACAGATTCAAAACAGGATTGTGTATAACCAACACTTCTTTATAAAAAAGTGCCATATATACATATGTAACGAGTACATGTTCAACATAACTGATGACTGAATTACTGTCAGAACAATATATTTTCCCTTGAAGTCTTTTTCAATATATTCAAGTGCCTCCAGGATAAAGTGAGTCCAATTTTCATAATATGAGCAATTTTTGCTCTTGCTATACTCTAGAACTTAAACACACCACACACACACACACACACACACACACACAAAGGGAAACAAAAATCTTAAGTCCTTAGAATATAAACAAAGCAAGAATTCCACCAAATATTCAGAAAAGTATCCCTGAGCCATCTGGCCAAATGAGGAAAGCAGGTGGAGGGCTGCTGGGAGATCGGAACACTTGCTAGACCCCCAGAACAGCTCTGGGGGCAGGAGGGCCCCTGTGTTGTCACGGATTGGGAGTGTTTTATAAACATATGAGCACCGTTTGAAATTGGATATGTTTTACACGGCAAGTGCTCTGAAAAGTAAAACGAGTGACGGTTTGGAGAGTAAGTGGCAGGGTGAAGGAATCACAGCTGGATAAAGTGCTCACGAGCATGATCTGGGAAAACACAGTTGAGGGGAGGTCAGCCCACAGATCCTGAGGGAAGACCTTTTGCAAGAGGCCAACAGGCAAGCAAAGATACCCAGCCGGTACGGGCTCCACCTCTCTGGTATGCCAAAGGGCCACCGTGACTGCGACAAGCAGTGCCTGCAGTGGGTTCCAGCCAAGGTCAGAAAGACAGACAGATGCCAAGCCACACATGACCTCCTCCTGGCAAGGTTTTCATTCTGACAATACAGAGACAGAAAGTCAATGGAGGGCTTTAAGCACACAGTGCTCTGATGAAATGTGTGTTTCAAGAAGGAATCGGCTGGTAAGGCTCAGTGGCAGAGCATTTGCCTACCAGGAAGGGTCCTGTATTTGACACCCCGGACCCGGGGCAGCAGAGAGCTGAAAGAGTGTATGTAAAAGCAGTTGTCGTTCTTGTTGTTTTCAGTAGGAAACAGCCATGTTTATCAACATGGAAAATGTATGGAAAAGGAGGCACAAGAGGAAAGAGAAACAAAAAATGAAGGGCCTCCCCGAGAAAGAAATTAAAACACACAAACCACAATCAAAAACAATATCTACAAAAGGAAAACCCACACTTCCAGGATCGTCTTGAGTACAAACACCTACTGAACTCACATATGTGGAAAGCTGTCCCTCTCACTCAGCGCGGCAGGCTGGTGCAGAGAACAGGTAGGCTTTGAGAGAGCCTCTCCAATACCCACAGAGGAAGCCGTCTTCATATCTAGTCCCCCTAGGCCTGGGTTGTTTGCAGGTTTCCCATAGACACACACACTACTCATAACTTGAACTGATTTGGGACATGTATTGGAGAAGAGTTTCAGGTCACATGACAACAGAGGAAGGGACCCAGCACAGCACCTGCAGCCTAGGAAGCGCCACTGCCCTGTGAAACAGAGGGACCCAGTTAAGTGCAGATTTAATAGGAAGGAGAGCGGGCATAGGATTAATTACAGTTACTTATTTCTATAGGTTTGAATCTTGACGAGGAGGATGCCCGGCCTCTCCCCCATTTTATTTCATAATTTCCCCCCAGTTGGAGACTGAAGAGCAGAAGTCAATTGCCTGAGCGCTGTCGTCACACTGGCAACTGAAGGGCCCAGCATTTCAATTCCAGCTCAGAAAACACTCTGACTGAGCAGCTCAATTCGCCAGACCCCAGTGGGCTAGGCGAGCACTGTTGTCAGTCAAGTCACACAGCGGATGGAAATCAGCAGAGCACATTAGCAATTTAGACTCAACAGCCTCTCCTCAGCCAGAAACTCTGAGATACCGCTGAAGGAACAGCAAAACTAATCCAAAAGACTTAGCCCGTAGCTTGAGCCCATGCTCTTAACCAAGAGGCAGGCAGGAGGCAAGTGACTTGTAAAATGGCATTTCTAATAGGACTCTTGTCAAAGCTCCAGGTTCCAATATCAGTGCGGTGACCTTCAGGCCTGACCTCACCCAGTGCACTTCTGCCTACTCCCTGGGCCATTACCTTGGCAGCTGCCAACAGTATGCTTTGTTATGAGAGTATGTTCCGAGGCAGCTGAGTGCTTCCACGGAGCCTGTGGCCTGAGTTGTTCACCCCACCCTAAAGCTCAGCCTCAGCAAAGACACCTGATTTCTCTGGGCTTCAGTTTCTTCGAATAGAAGATCAAGACTAGGAATGGAGAGGTGTACCTGCATCCCAAGCAGAAGAACCAATGTTTGGCCAGGTGTGGTGGCAAGTGCCTTTTGCCCCAGCGATTAGGAGGCAGAGGCAGGCAGGTCCCTGAGATCAAGGCCAATCAGGACTATAAAGTGAGTTCCAGGACAACTAGGGCTCCAACATAGAGAAACCCACCTCAGACACACAGACACAGACACACACACACACACACACACACACACACACACACACACACAAATGGAGTTTGGATCCCTAGCACATAAAACTAGGCATAGTAAGATGTGTCTGTAACTCTGGTTGCTGGTGGGTGATGAAGACAAGTGGATTTCCTGCCTAGTCAAGCCAGGTAATCTAGAGTAAGTGTTTAGACTCTTTTTTTTTTTCTTTCTGATTTTTCAAGACAGCATTTCTCTGTATAGATTTAGAGCTTGTCCTGGAACTCACTCTATAGACAGGGCTGGCCTCGAACTCACAGAGATCTGCCTGCCTCTCTCATCCAAGTGCTGGGATCAAAGACGTGCACGACCACAGCCAGGCTCAGTGCTGAGATTCTCAGGATGAAGATTCAGTGATAAGAATGTAGAAAACTAATTATGAAAAGAACAACAGTACATAAAACAGTGACCAGACTCAACATGGTTATGACATATATGCCTATAATCCCAGCACTCAGAAGGCAGAGGCATGAGGATCACTGCCAATTCTAGGTGAGTCTAGTCTATATAACAAGTTCCAGGACAGTCACAATTACTTACCAAGACCTTGATTCAAAAAAAAAAAAAAAATTAAAAAGGGTGTGTGCTTACAAATTTCTGTTGAAGCTGATATACATATGCTTACATGACGACCCGAGGAGGAAATCCCCCAGATTTTAAATTCTCATCTTTGACTAGTAACGTTTAGTCATTTTTTTTAATTTTCTTCCTTGTGTACGTAATTTTTAATATTTTCATAATGATTGTGTGTTATTCTTGCAATAAGAAAACTGGTGTACATGGCAACCAAGTGCTCTAAGAGAAGCCTGAGATGGACAGCTGACAACTGACCCAGTCCCAAGTCATCTGACTTGGGGAATTTTCCTATTACACAATGGTTCTTGTCTTTAAGAAAAACGAGTCAAGAACCACACAGAGAAAGGAGAAAGATGTTTCCCCTTTGTAATTTATTCGGAATCTGGGGACAGAGACTAGAGAACATTACGGAAGTATCTGCCTTTTTCTCAGGATCCTAGAGTATCCACCCCAGCTAAGATGAATTCGCCTTAAGCATTGGGCACAGAAACTATTTAAACTAGTTACTTAAAGCTACTTATTTAAAACCACCCCTGCGTTTTTTAACTTATGTATGTGTGTATGTGATGTGTGTATGTGTGTGTGTGTGTGATGTATGTATGCGAATATACACATATACATATCACCAGGATGAATCCAGAGGTCAGTGGACAATTTTCAGGAGCTGGTTCTCACTTCTATCTTGTTAAGGCAGGATCTCTCATTCCTGCTGCTGTGGTATGGACTGCAGGCTACCAGAGTTTAGAATCTCACAGGTGGACTGCTCACACAGGGGCCGCACTGTACTAAGTCACAAAGGAAGCTCGCAGAAGTCAGAGTCTCTCCTGGAATGAACTCAGCCTTGCTTTCTACCCTGCCAGTAGCAATCTACTACTTGTTTGCGAGACATAGTCCCTTCTCTGGGTGCATCCAGGTTCCTGCTAGTCACACTGATTGGGCACATTCAGGGTGGTACGGCATATTCACCCGACACCACTGTCCAGTTCGGTGGAACATCCATTGTAGGAAAACATTTACCACACACGAGACGCCAGCAGTCCTTCAGCCCAAGTCAGACACAGGCTGTGTGACAGTAAGCTTAGTTACCTCGTCTATAAAATCTCATCTGCATCCAAAGATACAGAGTTTGAGATTATGTAAGCAGGGTGAAGCATACCTGCCAAACTCACCCGTGATATAGAAGACTTACAAGAAGCTCTCCCTCACATTCCCGTACCTTCCCAGTGCAGGGGCCACTGTGCAAGTCTATAGGGAGAGATGGGAGCAACAGCAGCAATCTGCCTTCTCTGAGCTACAACCTAGCTTTGGCCTACTCAGCACCTGCCCTGGCCCAGGTACACTTAACACTCTCAGATAAATCCTGCCGCTTCACTGGTAAAACAGCCAGTAGGCCTCCTCTCTCTTGTCTCTAACATCGCTGTCCAAAGCAAACTCAAATAGAGCAGACGCTGTTATTTGTGGAGTGTCCTGTCATAACTCCCTACAAAGCCCAGGACCCACCGCAGATCTGGGCCACAGGTTGCTGGTTGCAGAAGTCACAGAGAGGGAGCTGACTCTCCCTCAGGTCAGGCTCCAATCACGTGAAGTCCAGTGGCTGTACCTCCAACACTGTCAGTAGGCATGGACTGAAAGCATTCTCCTGTAAGAACCCTGATCAAAGGTTTGTGTCCTGAATTAACCCAACAGGATTAATCCACCAGGACAATGTACCCAAGTGTGGCTTTTTCGTCCTTTCTTCAGAACAGTTTTTTTGGATACTTATTTTTCATTCAGTTCAGACAAACTGTGGAGTTGCTTTTGGCTTTGTCATAGCTCTGGACCCCATCTCTATTAGGGGGGGAAAAAAAACCACTAATATAAGACCAAAAAGCTACACCAAAACACTTAGCTTTGTAAGTTCATCTTTTTAAAGAAACCAGGGTATTTCTTAGGAATGCATTGCCTTAAAAGTGATACGCTGACCTCAGGCGCTGAAGACACACACCACTCAGAATATGAAGACACGCACCACAACTGATTACTCTTACAGGGATTACCTGGGAACAATCTGTTCCGGAGTGTCAAAATGGGTCTTTCTCGCTCACTTAGTCAGAGCATGCCAACTTCAGGCCAGCAGTTCCACTAGCCAGTTTCCTGTCACCCCTCCCTACCATTCAGCCTGCACTCCTGAGCCAGCCCCAAGCCGTGCGCACCTCCCCTTTACTGTCACTCCTGGTCCACTTGTGCTGAGCAGTGACTCACGGCTGCTCTTGTGCTTCACGGTGACTCAGGGCATTCGCATTGCTGGTATCTGCCTTACATTATCTCAAACCTTGGGAATACAGACGTAATTATTTGTTCGTGTGGGACAAGGAAACTGACATTTAAAGAGACCTTAAAGGAACTGGACGTTGAAACAAGTCTCCAGAAAGTTCTACACACTATCAGCAAGATCAAGTGGACAGTGGAAACAGCCCAATCAATTATACTTACACACATCAGAAAGTCACATTTGCGTTCATTAGGCTATATAACTAAAGAAGTTAATGATTACAACTCAGCCCAAAGCAAAGACACCAGCGAGTGAGGCAGAACATGGATCGTTAGCTTTCCATCTTAACCACCTTGGTCACACTCAGGTACCAAGTATTTCCTGCACTCATCATTGCTTTCAACAGATCCTCCTTAGCCCATAAGAAGAAAAAAAAGAGCTAAAAAACAGGAGTCTAAGCAAAATCTGGAGAGTGTACGCACTTAGGAAAGAGAGACAATAAACTCGGCAGTCCAGGACAACCTTGACTACAGAGTGAATTCAAAGCTAGCCTGGACTATGAGATACTGTGTGAGAAATTACAAAAGTAAAGATAGTGCTCACAGCTATGGTGTAAAGGACATGGGAGGGGCAGCCAGCTAGGAAAGAGAAGGCCTAATTTCTTTCCTTTAGAGATGGGTAGACCCGTCCTAACACTGGCATCTATTTTTATTCTTTTTATGTTACATCCAGTGGCCAACATGACACCTGGCAAGGTCAGGTACTGAAGGATGCATCATTTACCATGCAGGTGGGACTATAATAAAGCTAGAGGTTGTGGCCTCTGGCAGACATCTTAGCTCTAGCCAAGTCTGGCCAACCTACCTGAAGAAGGACTTCTGGCTGGGAAGCACCCCGTCCTCAAAGGTAAACAAGATTAGAATGAGGTACAAGTCCAGCATGGTCACCTAGGCAGGACTGGTGAGTAATAAAGCAATCACAGCTGAGAAGGAGATGAGAAGAAATAAGCCAGGTGGGGTAGCCATTACTTATCTCATAGGATACAGGTGAAGTCAATGGAATTTGAACTTTGCACAGAAGACAACTTATAGGCAGTGGAGTATATAGCTCCATACTGTGTTATAAAGGTTATTCTAGTCGGTTTGCACAATACAAAGTCTCACCACACACCAGGGAGGATTGGGAAGGCTCAAGGAGAAAGGCAGCCCCTTTATACTAGTTGCCCCGTTCTCTGAAGCATCACCAGAAGATGAACTAGAAGGGCACAGCTGGGTGTGGTGACACCTACCTACTGCCTCATTTTCCCAAGCTCACTCTGTCCTCTGGACCTCAGAATCTACCCCTCGAAACTCTATCATGTTCTCATCTCTCAATGCTCCTTTTCCAGCATAAATGCTAAGATTACTAAGGAAGTGAGATTTATCCTGAATTTTGAAAGTTGATGCATCAATCAATGCCCTCCCTTCGCAGCATCCAAATAAGGGTGTGTTCCTTTATTCTCACACTGGGGTCTAATATTTCAGCCAATAAAACAGGAATGACTGTACTAAAATGTCTGAGCCAATTTTGGTGAGCCCCTTTCCTGGTCTTTCCTGTAATGAAGTGATAGAGTTAGTATCTCACTTCCCAAGAGGCTAGTCTGCTTCCATTGCACTTGAGTTTTTAAATACTTTTAGTTAACAGCCCTGCTCATATCCCCCAAATCTCCTAACCTCACCTTCGAATGTTTTCTCTATATTTTTTTTCTATATATTTTTTTCTCTTTTTTTCTTTGTTGTTGTTTTTGAGACAGCATTTCTTGGAACCCTAGCTGGCCTGCTATTTACTATGCATGTAGCTCAGGCTGGCCTTGGGACTGGCAGGTGCGGGTTATTGCAGCTGGCCCTTGATATGCTTACCTAGCACATACCTATAATCTCAGTGCTCAAAGGCTGAAGTAGGAGATTGTATATTCCAGGCCAGACTGGGTCACATAAAAAGGTCAGGCGGTGGTGGCGACTGCCTTTAATCTCAGCACTCAGGAGGCAGAGACAGACAGATCTCTGAGTTCATGGACAGCATGATCTACAGAGAGAGTTTCAGGACAGACTCCAAAGCTACAGAGAAACCCTGTCTCAAAAAAAAAAATGAAGTTTATAGTATTAAACTTTACCTCCTTTATATTTAGGAATATATGTGTATGCATATATTCATGCAATAACAATTAAGAAAAAAAGAAAGAAAGACCATGAATTTTAAGGAGAGCAAGAGATGGTTTGGAAGAATAACAGGGGAGGAAGAAATGTTGTAATTATATCACAGTCTCAAAAACAAAAAGACCATTTGCCAATCATACAAAACATGAAACTTGGTTGCTCTTATTTTTTTTAAGTTCTAGTATTCTTTGAAACAGACATGCTGCGCAATTAAAAATAATAAAAAACAAAGCACTGCTTCCTCTTTCCCTCTTACTATTTCTCCTTGCTGCCATCTAACCGTCTACCCCTTATCACTGATGACATCAGCACCTATTTCTTTTCTAAACTTTGCTTTGTGTATATTTATCTGGAGGCTCCAACCCTCGAGCCCCTGACCTCTGATGACCTTTTCTCTGATTCGGTCTCAGCCACTGACTCTCACTCTCATAGCGCTGCTTTAAGCATCAGGGCTCTTTGCACCAGCTCCCGAGCCTTCTCCTTCACAGCAGCGGGTGTGAGCATCACCACCCCCTTCTCAGCTCATCTCCTTGGTTTAGTGTTTTAATTTCAACGTGGCAGTTGTGACTGGTTCCCCAAACCATTCACTCTTTGTTTTATTCGCAGTCAATTCTCACAATGTTTAGCTTAAGATAAAAGTTTATCGTTATAACTTCTCTCATGCACGTGCCCTTCTTCCTCTTTACCTAAACTCCTCCAACTGATGAATCTCATCAATCTGTCTTCTCAAGACCTTCACCCAAATAACTGAACAAACAACCTGGACAAAACCACAGCCACAAATGCCCTCAACTTAAAATCATGAACCCTAAATATCGAACGGGAAATGCTCATTGGCCAAAGAGCTCCATGTCAAATCCCTGCTCAGCCCTCCAGACTGCAGGAACATCATCTCAGGGAAAGGATAGGCTGTAAAGAGGGACAACCCCCTCCACCCCAAGATCTGCCCCATCATCCCTTACCCATCCTCTCTACGGTCCTCCCTTGCAGTGAGAGTACCCTGTTTCCAAGTATCCAAGTACCCTGTTTCTGACAAGGACCAAGCCCTCCATTTTACCTCAAGTCTCCTCCCTTTCTTACTCTTTAGCAATTTTATCCCTACTATTTTCCAGCACTCTCCAACTGTCATCACCGGACACTCATCCCACTGCCCACTGATTTTAACGAACTTCGCTCTACAATATCTCCTTTCAAGAACTATTTGACTCTCTTTGTTTTTCCTCACATTTCTTGAGTTTCCTGAAAGCACGGTCTACACATCCACAACTCAACCCAGTAAGCTTTGACCCAGCTAAAAAAAAAAAAAAAAAAAAAAAACCACTCTGGGCTCTTGGCTTCAGCATGATCACATTCTCCCGGTTCCCCTCCTAGCCAATGGCAAGTCTCCCGTGTAACAACTGATCACTGGCCCCTTCTCTATCTGAACATTGTCTATAGGAAACCCCATGTAGTATCACGTATAACCTCTGTAGGGGGAAAAAAAAACTTGTCTGTTCAGACCAAATGCCTTTCAATCTCTCCAAATTCTATTTGCCCAGCTGTATGAAATGTCCAATACACACCTCACACACCAAACAATGCTTTTTGCCTACCAGCAAACCTGTTTCCCTCCAAATTCTCATTTTCTCGGTAATTAGCCTAGATGTTCAAGTAAAAAATGAACCCTTTATTTTGATGCTTCTTTTCAATCTACTATCGTATTTAGTCACCAATCTATTTCAGAAACATCTCCTAAATCTGTCTATTTCTTCCCGCCTTTAACACAATGCTTGTCCACATGGTAATTTCTCAGCTGAACAACTAAAATAGAATTTTTTCTGAGATCCTTTCTCAGTGTCTTCCCCTTATTCCAACAGTCTGTCTACTTTGACCAGTCAGAGCAGACTCTGATAGTACGCAGTCTCAATGGAATCACTACCACCCACCATTGGTTCTTGGCGAGCTGACAGTCTGTAGCATAAAGGTCATGACCTTCCCAAGCAGCCCAGCTCTAACTGACAACAGTTAACTACTTCGTGGGTAGAAGATAACCTCATGTCAAAGAAAATTAAGCTTTTAAATAATTTTAATTTAGTCTTTTTTTTTTTTTTTTTTTTTTGATTTTCGAGACAGGGTTTCTCGGTAGCTTTTGGTTCCTGTCCTGGAACTATCTCTTTTAAGAAACAAAAAAGACTTTTGTCTTTTTGTTCATGTTGTTATGAAACAAGGTTTCCTTCTGTACCCAAGCCTGGCCTGGAGCTCACTATGTCCCCCAAGCTGGCTTCAAACTTAGGGCAGTCATCCTGCCTCGGCTCCCAGGTTCTGGGATTGCCAGCACGAACAATCATGCTCATCTGAGAGACACTATTCTGCGCTGCATCACTTTAATGGTCTGCATGCAATCACTCTCAGATGCAACTGAAGCATTGTAACTTGAACTAAGCCTTAATCTGGCCTCGAAGACTTTCCGAAGTTTCTCTTGAATGTTATGAAAATCTTCATACAGACACACTATAGATGCTCACATCCTAATCTAGTTGTAGATGGCTGTGGGTCACCATGTACTCAAATCCTCTGCAAGAGCAATCAGAGCTCTTAACCCTGAGATATCGCTTCAGCCCCAAATCTATGAGAAGGGAACTTTGGCCCAATTCTATGAGAAGTGTGTGTTGGTGCACACACTTTGGCTATTTTACTTACTTGTTTGTTGTTTGTTTGTTTGTTTGTTTTGTTTGAGGCAGGATCTCATTATATAGCTTTGGCTGGCCTGGAACTTGCTTTTTAGCCAGGATGACTTGAACTTCCTCTGCCTTCCTAGTGCTGGGATTAAAGGCGTGAGGCCACCACATCTGGTTACACTTAGAATTTTGATGCCACCTGTCCCCTCTGCCTGGAAGACTTTGATACTCATCTTTGCACACAGAGATCTGGTCTTTCAGGACTCAAGGAAAATGTCAGCTCTTGAGACATGCTCTCCCAAGTCAGACAAACCTGCAATAATCACAGAGCACTTGCCATCTCGAATGCCCATTCTTCATTTAGTAACAATCAGGTCTTTCCCCTCCACTAAAATCTAAATTCTACAGGAGTAGATAGTGATCTGTAGACCACTATAGTCCCAATTTGTGGGGAAATGGCCAGCATGCATTAGACTGATAAATTTAATGAATAGATCACATAGGTGGTGAGCAGTGAAACAGCCCAAAGCAGGAAGGGGTAGTCTTAATCAGATTGCCGGACACACATCAATGAGGGAGTAGCCACCGATGTCAGCTCCAGGTTCCCCAGAGGTGTGGCCGGAGATGCTACTCTGAAAATCACCCAAACGGAGAACAGGGATAAATCAGGTGAAACGAGTAACCGCAAAGAAAAGCCAGGAAGCTAGGAAGAAGTCCGGGAGACAACCTGCACACAGCCAGAGGAAGACTCCAAAGGGAAGCAAGTTGTCACAGCAACCTGGTGAGTTCAGTTTCATCCGGGAGAGACTGAGCAGAATACAGAAGTTTCAAAAGTAAAAGATAAAAACTCACTGGCTTGCCAGTCAGGACCCCAATAAACCTGATGGATATAGATTCACCTGAGATTGGACCCAGGTCTCCAAAAGCATAGAGTGGAAGGCAAGAAAGTTAGCAAAATGGTCAAAGCATACTTTTACAAAGCTCAGCTTAAAGGCAGGAAGTGAGCGTGTAGCTGGCCGTGTGGGTGACTGCATGGTTAGCGTTTGGTCTTGTCTGTGTTGGGCCTTCTTGTAGGCCATACACATGAGCTGGCCTGTGTGGTTGTACCTGTCCGTAACCCCGGCCACCAGAGGCTAAAACAAGACCATTGTGTTAGAGTGGATCTGAGCTACTCGGCAAATCCCTGTCTTGCAGAAAGATAATAATAAAAGTAATTTTCTGTTGTTTTTTTTAGAGACAGGGTCTCACTATGTAGCCTGCCTGACCTTAAACTCATTATGTAGTCCAAGGCTGGCCTCAAACTCACAGAGACCTGCCTGCCTCTGCCTCCTGAGGCCATGCGCCACTCAAACTCACAGAGACCCGCCTGCCTCTGCCTTCTGAGGTCATGCGCCACTCAAACTCACAGAGACCCGCCTGCCTCTGCCTTCT
>NC_022011.1:69035081-69036641 GCF_000317375.1 Microtus ochrogaster | reverse complement strand
CGCCACTCAAACTCACAGAGACCCGCCTGCCTCTGCCTTCTGAGGTCATGCGCCACTCAAACTCACAGAGACCCGCCTGCCTCTGCCTTCTGAGGCCATGCGCCATCACTCCCAATAGTCTTTCACTTAGTGATAAAAATTAAATGTGAGCAGGGAGAATTTTCACCAAGTAACTGAAGGGAATGCATGTTTTTAACCGAAGCATTCAAGAGGCAGTGGCAAGTGGATCTCTGAGCTCAAGTCCAGCCTGGTCTACATAGGACAGACCATACCACAGTAAAAATAATACGGATAATAACAGGAAAAGTATGAACGTGGGTGGCTCAAAGTTGGATGCTGATAGAGTACCTAGGTTCAGGTGCAAGAAGAGATGGAGAGGAAAATAGCGACATTTTTCATGCTATCTCTGTATTCCTGGTAGAAGATGGCAGATCGTATGAAAAAGGTATCATTTAAAGACCTCTAGTCCCATCTTCTTGGGCTCCTATATATAGAAGATACTGGCAATTTTTTTTGTGTGGTTTTTCAAGATGGGTTTTTTTCTGTGTAGCCCTGACTGTCCTGGAACTTGCTCTATAGATCAGGTTGGCCTTGAACTCAATGAAATCTGGCTGCCTCTGCCTCCCAAGGGCTGCGCTTGAAGGCGCATGCCGCCACTGCCCTGCTGGAGGAAATAAGATTCTGTAGCGGATTTCCAACCAAGCCATCCTGAGCGGAGCTCACACTTGAGTACACCACGCTGGGAGGGTGGAAGTGTCTCTTCCCTTTCAGTCTCCACTAGCTAGATGGCGTTGAAAACGCAGCTAGAAGGAAGTTCTACATCATAAACAGAAGGACCAAGTGTCTGGACCAAGGGCAGAAAGCCATGCCCAAAACAACACGTGAGAAAGAAATGAATGTGTCCTTGAGCTTGGGTCTATTTTCAGATCTCTCTGTAACTGCAGTTTAGTCTTGCTCTAACCACTAATGAGCATCTTTTGCAAAAGAAATGCATGGGTGGGATGAAAGGCTCGATGATGCTGAAAGTTTGGGAGAGCTGTAGCAAGAAAGGAATCTGGAGGCAAGAGAATGGTAAATTCAAGGCCAGTACGATTTATAGATCGAGACCTTGTCTTCGGAAAATACAGGGAAGAAATGGAGAAAGAGGCTAACAGTCAAGTGAAAGACGTGGCTCCTACGTAAGGTAGGGAAACAAATTTGCATGTGCCCCTGACTTGCATGATTATGTTCCCTGTCCCCAAGGCAGTCAGCAGCCCAGATGTGAGAGTACAAAACAGATGGATGCTAGGGTGCAGGCTGTTCAGACAGTCATTAGATTCAAGAACTTTGTCACAAGTCATAGGTTCCTGAAGTCAAGTCCAGAGACAGCTACTGAGTCACCAAGTGAAGTGTTAACAAGCGTTAAGTGCTAAAAGGTGAAGTTCAAATGGAAGGAGCATCAGAAGTCAAAGAATCAAAAATCAGGAAACACCTTATCAAAAAGAAGAAGAAGAAGAAGAAGAAGAAGAAGAAGAAGAAGAAGAAGAAGAAGAAGAAGAAGAAGAAGAAGAAGAAGAAGAA
>NC_022011.1:69023737-69034496 GCF_000317375.1 Microtus ochrogaster | reverse complement strand
TCTACAAAGGGAGTTCCAGGACAGGCTCCAAAGCTACAGAGAAACCCTGTCTCGAAAAACCAAAAAAAAATAAAAATAGTAAAAGCTACAATTGGGTGAAATCTCTGCATCCCTTTTACTTTAATAAAATCTTTTACTAAATCTGGCAGCGTGAGTGGTACACTCGCACCTCAACCTCCCAAAGGCTGTATTACTTTTATTAATAGTAAAAGCTAGGCCGGGTGGTGGTGGCGCATGCCTGTAATCCCAGCACTCCGGAGGCAGAGGCAGGTGGATCTCTGTGAGTTTGAGGCCAGCCTGGTCTACAAAGGGAGTTCCAGGACAGGCTCCAAAGCTACAGAGAAACCCTGTCTCGAAAAACCAAAAAAAAAATAAAAATAGTAAAAGCTACAATTGGGTGAAATCTCTGCATCCCTTTACTTTAATAAAATCTTTTACTAAATCTGGCAGCGTGAGTGGTACACATGTATCTCAGATACTTAATGGTGAGTTGGAATGGAAGTACAGGTTAATGTTAACAAGGATGCTTTTAAAAAGTGAAGATAGAAATATATTTAAGATGAGCCATATGGGGGCTGGAGAAATGGCTCAGTGGTTCTTCCAGAGGACCTGGATTCAATTCCCGGCACCCACATTGCAGCTCACAACTGTAACTCCAGTTCCAGGGATCCAACACCCTCACACAGATATACATGCAGGCAAAACACCAACGCACATAAAAGAAAAATTTTAATAAAAAAAAAAAATGACCCCTATGAGCACAGGCCTAGAGGGAGCAGCAGGGCATATAGCTTCATGTGGAAGGGAAGCCACATCCCCAAAGGCTAGAGACAGGATCTCTTAAGTGCACACAAT
This sequence comes from Microtus ochrogaster, assembly GCF_000317375.1. Taxonomy (NCBI): domain Eukaryota; kingdom Metazoa; phylum Chordata; class Mammalia; order Rodentia; family Cricetidae; genus Microtus; species Microtus ochrogaster. Next base: position 69,033,641 of record NC_022011.1, on the reverse strand, counting down.
AAAGAAAGTCAGGCGAGGGTCAGCAGTAAACAGCACCATTGGCAAGACTGGCTTCCTAGTAAACAGGATAGGAGTAATACCACTCTATGTTTTCTGTGGGCACACATTCCTGAAGTCTAAGCTACCTCCCTGAATAGAGGGAAACCGCAAGGTTCAGAGACTGGGCAACGCCATGTCAGTGGTGCTCAGAAGCAAAAGCCTCCCCTCGGGGTCACCTTTGACCTCCTACATAAATGGCCCTTGAGTTTTTGTTTCCTTAGAATCGGGACAACTTGGAGGCTGGAAAGAAGGCTCAGTAATTAAGAGCCCTTCCTTGCTCTTGCAGAGACCCCAACTTGGGTTTCCCAGCACCCATGCTGGATGGTTGTAACTCCAGCTCCAGAGGATCCAATGCCCTTTTCTGGCTCCCATGGACACCCAAACATACAGGGCATACCCTCACACACATGAATAAAAACAAAAATAACTAGTTTTTAAAATGAAAGGACCAGAAACTTTATTTGATAATGGTGACAAGCTTTTATCAACTACCTCCTTAGAATTTGCCAGATTCTTCAGTGGCTTTTAGTTTTTGTTGTTGCTGTGGCTTTTTTTTTTTTTTTTTCTGTTTTCATTTGGTTGGCCTTGGTTTTTTGTTTTGAGACCAGGTCTCTCCACGCCCCTGGCTGTCCTGAAACTCACTATGTAACTATGTAGCCCAGGCTGGCCTAGAACTCAAAGAGTTCTCACTTTACCTAAAGTGCTGAGACAAAAAGATGGGCTATCATGTCCTCCTTGTTTTTCTTTTTTGAAACAGGGTCTCACTATGTAGCTCAGGCTTTGACCTATGCAAATCTCCCACACCCTTTTCCCAAAGTCCCAAGTGCTAGGATTATACATGGACACAACCCACTCAATTAGGATTTTGTTTTACTAAGAAATTTGATTAGGTAGGGAGGTGAGGAAGGCGAGGAATGGGGAAACCAGTGAAGTAAAGGAGCCTCCAAGCCTCAGTAGCGCTGACAGAGATAGGAATCATGTGTCCTCCTGGTTTATAGAATCTTCCAGTAATTTTCTTGAGGGATTGCTTTTAGAATATGAGTTTGACTGATGCAATTGCCTCTTCGCAAATATCCTAGAAACTGCCAAATGTGTAGGTGAAAAGAGAAGGCGTTTAACAATAACGCTTATAATATCCAATTGGGCTAATTATCTGAAATGTAGCTAGTATGTGTCATCCGCTGCCCAATCACACCCAGCTCAAACCAACTGCTTACTTCTTAAATAAGTAAAGTTTACTCTTAAATGAGTAAGCTATGAGAGGATTATATATCCAACAGTATTTGGTCTGTGTCCTGCAAGGCACTTGGGTAAGACACCTGAGGTCTATAAATCAGTTATCTGTCATATTGTCCGGGCAGTGGTGGCACACTTCTTTAATCCCAGCACTTTGGAGGCAGAGGCAGAAGAATCTCTGAGTTCAAGACCAGCCTGGTCTACAAAGTGATTTCCATGACAGCCAGAGCTACAAAGAGAAACCTTGTCTCAAAAAACCAAAAACGGGTGAAGATGGAAGAGCACAGCAAGACGCAGCTGTAGAAATAAGGTAGGTTTAAAGAATTTTAGCTAACGCCCACTGAGACAGGACCCAAGGAGAGAGGCTGAACCCAGGAGCAAAGCTGGATGTTTCCTGACCTCCAAGACAAATGCTTAGACCTGACCCCACAGCACAGGAGAAGGTCAGGAAGGGTGGGACAGAGGGGAGAACATCAAAAGCACTTCTGACTGTACTACAATGAAACATAACATCCTTTATTTATTCAGTTTAAATCAAAGGAAAAGAACCTTGAGAACCTGGTACTCTAAACTATTGTTTTTGTCACTTTGAAATATATTTAAAAGATTATTGGGTTATATTGGCATATAATAGCATAAAATCTTAGCCAGATGTTTCCGAATCTCTTTTCATTGAACATAACATTCCCTCTTCATGTGTATATAATTTCCACTAGGCCCTGGTGACCACCAGCAAAAACAAGGGAATAATTCCAGTTGTAACACTCAAGTTTCTCTAAGTCTGTGAGTACTGTCACCAAGTCTTAGGCAGAGACAATCTTGCCCAACACCACCAGCTTCCTTAAATCTCATCTTTCAGAAACTGGCCTCTCTGTTACAGGTTTGAGGTCTCCTTTCCCTGCCAAGTAAAATCAGTCATAAAATTGCATACGTGGTCAGTGAAAGATAAGAGTATCCACAAGACATCACTATCTGAAGAACAGAAAGTTTGAGAAGTCTAAAGTCATTGCTCAAAAGGTACCTACACTATTACAGTATCTCACTGTTCAGAAATAAATTAGTGTTTACATCTTCCTGAACAGCTAAGAGATGCTCCAAGTAATGTCAGATTGTTACTCCAGACGGTCACACAACCAGGTTTCCCAGGTTACCAACACTTCTGCCAATTTACCTTCCAGTCTAGGATCCCCACCCCCTCTCAGGTTTAGTAACAGACTATGATAACTCAGATTCAGAGAAAGGCGTTTATAAGTCTATTGTAAAGACAGCATAAAGAATGAAAATGAACTGGGCGTGGTGTTGCATGCTTTGATCCCAGCAGAGGCAGGGAGATCTCTGTAAATTCCAGACCAGCCTGACCTACAGAGCAAGTTCCAGGGCAGCCAAGGCTACAATAGTGAGATTCATTCCGGATATATGAACAGGGAATAAAGTGCACGGTGCAGTATGGGAACGGGGCCAAGGAGTTTCCCTCCCTCTCAGGTCTTCTCACCCTTCAAATATTCGGAAACTCAAGTTTTATCCAAATCAAGTAACTTAGCGTTTTACGAAGGCTTCATACGTAGGCAAGATGGTCAGACCACAGGCTGTTCCTGATTATCTCTAGCCTCTTGGTCCTCCACAGGCAAGACGGAAGTTTCAACTCTGACCTCAAAGCCTCCTGCACTCAGCTCCCATCCCTGAAGCTATTAACTACGAGACACTCAGCTCCTATCCCTGACGCTGTCTAAGGACTCATTAGTAATCTCATGAATTCACAAAAGTGTACTCAGCCCAGAGACTCCAAGAATCTTAGAACTTAAAACAAACTTGGAACTTCCTGGGTCAGAAACAAGAAGACTCTGCGCCTCTTCTTTTCCTGCTCTGTTTGTTAAGATGGGTGGCCTTGAATGCCAGTCTCTTGAGTGGTGGCATTAAATGTGTATACCACCACACCCACCTCCTGTTTTCATTATTTCAAAATATCTGAGAATAAATAAGAATTAAGAAGAATTAAAATTGCTTATTAGCTATTTCTTCACATCAATTTTAATGAGCTAACCAAGGCTTCACCTATCAATATCACAAACCATGCTTTCCTACACAAATAGCAAATCTGATATTGCAAGAATCAGAACAAAACTCTTAACTGAAAAATGGGAAGTAAGCGTACAGATAAGGCTGAGTGGGATAGATTGCTGTGAGCTCTGGGCCAACCTGGTCTACATTGCTAGTTTCAGGCCATCCAGGGTTATAAATTGAGATCTTGTCTCTATAAATAAATAACACAGATGATACATGATATCACATACATTGAGTGAATCAGAAAAGCAGAAGTCACTAACAAAAGACAAAAAGGCTAGAAAACAAGCAAATAATAATAGATAAGAATGGTCACATTCACGGAAAGACTCAAGTTAGAATTCAAAACAAACTGGTCACAATCACTAGCTACACTCCTCAGGTATTGCCGCAAACCATTAGCTTCCTTCCGTCAGCATCTCTGGGTACTTTGGGGTTTTTTTTGTTTTTTTCAAGCTGTCCTGAACCTCACCAGGCTGGCCTCAAACTCACAGAGGTCTGCCTGCCTCTGCCTCCCACGTCCTGGGGTTACATGCATGGACCACTCCACTCCACTCCACCAGCATCTCTTGCTTTCTCTCTCCGGTGACTCTGAGAGATCTCTCTGGCTGTATAATAAAGCAGCGTTTCTCAAGCTGTGGATCAAAACCCTCACAGGGTACCATATCAGATATTTACATTATTATACAGAACAGTAACAAAATTACAGCTATGAAACAGCAACAAAATAATTTTAGGGTTGGGGGTTACCACAATATAAGGAACATCACTGAGAAGCACTGTAATAAAAAAAAGAGGTCCATCGTAAAGCTTTCAGGCATTTCCTGGCTTGCAACCATCTTGGCTCTTTTCTTTCTCCATAAAAGATCAATGTGATCACCAGCCAATCGTTATATATGTTTTATTCATCTTGTTAACAATTCAAAAACAAGGCACAGCCGGGCGGTGGTGGCGCACGCCTTTAATCCCAGCACTCGGGAGGCAGAGGCAGGCGGATCTCTGTGAGTTCGAGACCAGCCTGGTCTACAGAGCTAGTTCCAGGACAGGCTCCAAAGCCGCAGAGAAACCCTGTCTCGAAAAACCAAAAAAAAAAAAAAAAAAAAAAAAAAACAAGGCGCATAAACACAATAAAACAAGGCAATTCACAGAAGTAACATTTCCTCTTCCTATAATACTACCTGTATATGTTCTTCTTTTCTCAATGTAGTCGAATTAGCCAAGTGTTTTCATGAGCATTTAAAACCTGTTTCAAAGCCATGAGTGATAACACCTTCTTATAATCTTAGTATTCCAGAGGTTGAGGCATTAAGTCTGGACCAATTCTACCTCCTAAAATGATCATCTTGTTTGTCTTTAGGCAGTTTTAAGCCTGTTATCAATGGCACTCTCCGCAACATCAACTTGTCTCGAAAGAGTTGAGCCATCTACAGTCATCTGTAGGATCAGGAATAACTCCTGAGAAATTTCTCATTAGGTGTTCTATCATTCTGAGAAACATCACAGGATTTGCATAAACTTAGGTGGTTTCCATCTCACTCGGCAAGACTTTCGTGGGACCATAGTTACATAGGTAGCTGGTTAAAATGTCAGGGGGCACCTGAATGCATGTTTTCTCCCACTAAACAAACTCCATACATTAATAAAAAACAGCTAACAGTAATTTTGCTTTATCTACTATTTATTGCTACATAATCCTATACACAAACTGCATAAAACTTCCTTTAAGAAACCAAATGTAGCCAGGCGGTGGTGGCACAGGCCTTTAATCCCAGCACTTGGGAGGCGGAGGTAGGCGGATCTCTGTGAGTCTGAGGCCAGCCTGATCTACAAGAACAGGCTCCAAAGCTACAGAGAAACCCTGTCTCAAAAAAAACTAAAACAAAAAGAAAAAAAGCCGAATGTACTATGAAATTACTATGTAATTTCTGGTGCCTTCTGAAGAATTGTTTTTGCGCTGGGGAACACAAATAATCAAGCTTCAGAAAACATCAACATGTTCCAAAACTAAAGAAAAGCAATTAGATAATGGTCTGGGAATTGTTAATAACCACAGCTGCCACCAGCCCTCCTCCTACTGCCCCAACTAAAGGGGAAAATTCTGGATAATTCATTCTTACCATATGAGAACTAAATTACCTGCCTAGCTGTATTCTTTCCCCAAAATTTGCTTTTTCAATACAAAAAAAAAAAAAAAGGAGGAAGGAAACTAACATTTTAGAAACAGATTGCCTCTGGAGCATATTCCCAGGGATTGTAGGTCTGCTCTCCATTATTACCCATAGTTTGCTTGTGACACTTAATGAGTTTGAATATGTTCCCTAAGGCCAAAAAAAAATCTGTTTCTTAGATTCTGATACATTGTTCCAGGTTAGTCAGTGCTTGAGAAATCATTTGTGAGAGCTTAGTAGAAGTCAGTGGCCCTTCCAGGTCCTAGAGATCTCAAAATGTCTAAGACACACCATACCCAAGTCAAAGCTTTACATCCTGGAGCTGCACCGGACGTAAATAAAATAACCACATAGGATTATGTAAGAATTATATCAGAGTGGTCATCAAATCGTGATTGCCCTATACAAGACCTAAGCAAGAAGGCACAACACCCATTGAGAACTGCTAACTCTGTTTTGCTCATTAACAGAACCACGCAATTGCCTTCCCCTGGTATCTAGAATGACTTTATAAACTTGACTATGTGACCTCTCCGAACACAGAGTTCTAACGATTTTGTCTCTCTTCTCACCCATCACTCACTGGAGTGAAGGGTTAAACTGCTAAAATAAGGGAAGTATGGTCATTTGACTAATGTCCCTATGAGAAACATGGGGAGGTTTCAACACACTGATCATTAAGGCCCCCGAGACAGCACAATGCCATTGGGCAATGGCATCCAGGCTTCGTGGTCTGATCAATAGTGACTGAGTCGTCCCTGGTCCCAGGGTGGCCATCGCCAGTGCTTTCCACCTTCAAAAGGGAAACTCCGAGGCGCTAAACTTTGGAATATATGCAAATTACAAAGTTTTGTTTTAAGCATCGAGGACATTAATTTACCAACTTCCTTCTCGCACCCATTTGTACAAATTGACAAATGTAACTGTTGGCTGTTTCTGTAGCAACCTCCTGGGATATTTACAGGTTGTGTCACTTGGATGAGCCTGTCAATGAGATTTTGGAAGAACTTGTGTCGGTGGAGAAAAGCTGTTTCAGGGGTACCTGTATCTCCGCACGGGGAGAAGGAAGGTCTCGGGACCACCATCTGCTAAGACCCTTTGAGCCACCGCACTCAGCAAACTTTAACTAGAAGCAGTTGCCTTGTGGAGAGTGGAAGCTGTTGCTGGTGTACACGGTGCGTTTCCTCCTAGCCCAGTCACACCCTGGTAATTGAGTTTCTCAAAGAAAGCCTCCTGCCTCCTCCAGAAGGGTCTTCGATCCTCACCACAGAAGGAAACAGCAATCCTCCTCACCGGAGGAGCCGCATTCGCAAGTGAAAAGTTTGCATAAAGTTTCACTGACGTGCAGACTCCCTACCTCTTCCTAGGGAAAGTGGATTACAAAGGTATTCCAGCCTCGTCTAGCCCTGACCGAGAAGAAAGTCTCAAGCCTCCCCCAGTTTCCCGCCACCACCACCTCCACCTCCGCCACACCTCAGCCCCACAGAGTCCGAGTCAGGGTGCTCAGAAAAGGGACCACTTTCCCCTAGAAGCCAGGGCGGAGGAGAAGCGGGTGGCCAGGACGCACACACCTGAGATCAGTCCTCACGCGTGAGGGGACAGCGGGTGGGCAGGGGCGCCAGGATCCTCCAGCCAGGGCGGAGTCGGCCTCGCCGAGAACCAGAGTGGCCCTGGGCTCGCGGCGAGCGCGCCGGGATGTCACCGGGTCAGGCGGGGCCACGGTAACCCGACCCGCCCGCGGACGCCCCTCCCGGACACTTCCTCCTCCCACCTCGTGCGCCTCCGCCTCCCCGGGGGATGACCCTGCGACTCCGCCACCGCGTGAGCCGCGACACAGCGGGCCCGGGCTCCTCGGCCCGGCGGGGAAACGCGGAAGTGCAAGCGGGTGTGCGAGCCGCGAGCGGGGAAGGGCGGCTGCAGACTCGCGCTCTGGGCCTCGCGGGGACGTGAGCTGGCCCTGCCCCCGCCCCGGGGTGATCGATCCTGCTCAGCGCCGGGGCGGAGAGGGACTCCAGACCCCGCCACTCCTCGCCAGCTGGAGGGAAGACGAGATGGCTGAGCTAGGCCCGGGAAGCCCGCAGGGTGTCGGGTTCCTGTCCCTCCCCACGCTGGCCACCACCACCCCCCCCCCGCCGCCATCTGCCCGGGGAGGAGGATGTTCGCCCGCCTGCTGCCCGCCGGGGTTGCCTTACCTGATCACGCGTCGCGCGTCCCCAGATCCGGCGCTTCCCCCTCCCCCACCACACCTCTCAGTCGCCAGGCTTCCCTGGGCCTAGAAAGGCGTCTAGGAGTCGGGGGACCCTGAGGACAGGGCCTGCAGCTCTCGGCCCGGCTACCCCAGCGCGTTCTGCGGCCGCTCCAGGCCTCTTGACCCCAGGCCTGAATGTTAGAGCATAGTGACCCTGGGAGAAGACCAAGCCCGGTCAGCAGGGGTGGGATGCTGAGCACTGGCCCAACAGGGCCCAGCCCTCGTACAGGTTGGGGGAGGCGGAGAGCCCTGGCTGCGGAGCCACAGGCTTCCCACTTGCACCCCCTCCCAACCCGACCCTGCCCACTGAGCATGCCCAGCTCACTTGTTGCTACTACAAGGGTTAGGCAAACACAATGGTACCCAAAGAGGGGTTAGGTTGAGTTCCGAAAGACCCCACTTTGTTAAGGCTTTAAATCATGAGATTTAGGTGTTTCCACCCACCGTGGTGTTAGAAAAATATGGAGGGACTGATCTGAAAAGCTCCTCAAATAAAGCAGCCAAATTAGTTTGAGGGAAAGTGTAACAGTGTTTAGTAATCAATTGTGAATATATATATATGATTTTTCGAGCCAGGGTTTCTCTTGGAGCTCACTCTGTGGACCGTGCTGGGCCTGGAACTCCTTCCTGCCTCTGCCTCCCAAGTGCTAGGATTAAAGCCCTGGGCCACCAACGCCCATCCTTTTTTTTTTTTTTTGTTTTTTCGAGACAGGGTTTCTCTGTGGTTTTGGAGCCTGTCCTGGAACTCGCTCTGTAGACCAGGCTGGTCTCGAACTCACAGAAATCCGCCTGCCTCTGCCTCCCGAGTGCTGGGACTAAAGGCGTGCACCACCACCGCCCGGCTATTTAGTATACTTAAAGACTGAAGAATTTATGGTAGAAATGTGTGGGGTCACAGATTCCTAGTAACTTCCGGGGGCCCACCAGTCTCTGGAGACAATCCCCTGATTCCCCGCCTTGGACATGATAAAATGTTAAGGCTAACAACCCTCATCGTGAAGTTTCCATCCCTGTGCCACTGAATGAGTTTGGAGTTGGAGCCTGGAAATCTTTAGCATTTAAAAATATGCCTTTCACAGTACAGCTCTCTACAGCATCATCTGAGAACTTGGCAGAAATGCAAACTGACTGCGCGGGAGACTTACCTGAGATTGGACACCAGCCCTTACCAGCCCTCCCCCAGATCCGGCTTCACCCTAGTGGTTGAGAGCCAGCGTTCAGTAGCTCAGTCCTAGATTATTCTGGTTTGAGAATCCTCTAAGTAAACCAATGACTTTGGCTTGGGGTGGGCGTTTGTTTTGTTTTTCAGATCCCAAACAGTTACTTAGAAGTTCAATGGGTTTCTCACAAAGAACTAGGTTGAAATCAGGTCCCTCCCATACTGGCTTTTCTTCCCACTAATTCACCTAAAAGAGTTCAGTTCCTGGATATGGGAAACGCCCCATCATTCACTTTTGTACCCTGCGGCCTATAATAGAATTTATATGTTTAAATATAAACATATATTTTTTGTTGATTTTAAATGAATGCTTGCGTGAACAGTTTGTTCCAGGCCCTGCTGTGTTCTCGTCCTTGCCTCCTTGTTAACTACCCTGCCCCCCAGGCGTCTGCTCTCAGGAAACCTCAAACTGAGCTCCCCTCAGACCCTGCGCCTGACTCAGATGAGAGAGGCCATAGAAAAAGGTCAGAAGCACTGGGTAGCATTGCACTTGACAAACACTGGCCTCAGAATGATAAAGATCAGCATAGTAAGTATCCAGTAGGATTCCAAGAGCCCAAAGGGAAAGGTGTGTGTGTGGGTGAGAGCCAGGAGCCAGGAAGCAATCCTGAACAGCCCACATTCTGTTGTCAAAACCAAAGCATTTCAGCATTCTTCGTGTGTGTATATCACATCTCATCTCAACCAGTGCTTTGAATAAAAGGAGTAAAATCCAAGAGGAGAATGTTCTGCGGCAGATATTTCCGTGAGTTAAAATGATTGCTTGCTTTCAACAGTTCAGACCCCAACTAACTTAGAGCATGTTCAGAAACAAAACTGAACAGCTTTGTTCTGTCTGCAGACAGAGACAGAGGAAAGCTATGAGTTCAAGACCAGCATAGCAAGTTCCTGGACAGCCAGAGCTACAGTGAGGAATATCTGGGGGGGGGGGGG
>NC_022011.1:69019799-69023637 GCF_000317375.1 Microtus ochrogaster | reverse complement strand
TATCATTTTTAAAACAACTGCCATGCCAGATAATTTCAAAATGTATAGGTTTAAGATAACTTTAAAATCTCACAGAAACTCATAAAATCAAAGAGTATTCTTGTTTATTTATTTTTGAGACTGGGTCTCTCTACAGTTCTGGCTGTCCTGGAACTCACTGCATAGTCCAGGTAGACCTCCAACTCACAGAGAGCTTACTGCCTCTGCCTCTGAGTGTGAGGATAAAGGCATATGCCACCACACCCGGCTCTATCAAATATTTCTGGGAAGAATAACTTATATAAAGGCATATTTCCCTTCTGCATCTAACATGTAATGTTTTAAAGCCATTTTAAGACTGCTGTCTGTGAGTGCCGGGTTGGGCATTTGTTCAACATTCCTGTCTCCGCCCAGGTGTCTTGCTTTTATTGTGAAAAAAATAAATAAATAAATAAAAATTAAAAAAAAAAAACTCCACAGGAAGAATTGGCTTGGGGATCAGAATATCTAAGAGGAGCACAGTTTTCCAAAGGCCTCAGCAAGTTCTTGTCATAAAGAAAGTAACTGCATAGGGAATGAGAGGACACTCGTTGGTTTAGGAATTGCCCTTTGAAATTAATTTTTACAATAAACTTACAAATAACATTTTTATTTTAAGTTTTTTAAAAAAAAAATTAAAAAGTGGCTCTAGAGATGGCTCAGTAGTTAAGAATATTTGTGTTTGGCTGGAAATCTCCAACTCACTCCTTCTTGACCCAGAAAGTCCCATTTCTCCCTTCAAGCACCGCCCTCTCTGAGGGTGCCGGCAAAGCATCCAAAAAGCCCAGTTCTGCTTTCTTAGTGGCTGCAGTGGCTCCTCCCCTGAAGTTGCCCATGGCCCAGTCCCTGCCTAAAGCACGTCATACTTGGGCACAAACCCAGCTTGTGGAGGACATGACATCATCACCCCTCACCTACAGGGTATTGAGACTCCTTGCTTTAGTTCAGGCAGTGACTTCTCCTCAGTCCCTGGGGCTGGAGAATTCACTCGGGAGTTGTTTGGCTCAAACTAAACCTGTTCTTTTACTTTTTTCAATTCAGCCTGAAATGGCTTTCTGTGTCAGCAGTGAAACCTACTATCAAGGTATGGAAAATCTATTAATTTACCTTTTCCTGAGGACCATCACTCAATTTCCAGCACCCAGATGGCAGCTCACAACCCTCTGTGACTCCAGCTCCAAGAAATTCAACATCTCTGGCCTCTGAGGAGCTACATCCATGTGTACATACCCACATGCAGACACACACAATTATACATAACTAAAAGTAATGATATAATAATAATAATAATAATAATAGCACTTTTTCTTTTAACATCAGATGCTTGCTGCTGCTACTTTTTGATCATGGAATTCAAACCAAAAAAGTGAGTTCAGGGATGGGGAACAAAGTGGGTGTTGGGAAAGAGGTCTGGATCCTTACCAAATTGAAAACTGTGAAACTGTTATTGGAGCAAAGGCAGTCCTGAAGAACATTATCTTGGGCCTATAAAAGTCTGAAGGACTACTTGCCATCATAAGCATGACTAAGCATTTGGAAAGCAGCTGCGTTTTCTGACTTACAGATTGCCAGTGTCAAACAACTTTGCTGCCACCTAACTTTGCTTATACTCCTAAGAAAACAGGCATAAGCCTGTAGTTCCAGCTACGTGGAAGGCTGCAGCAGGAAGAACACTAGTTCAAGACCTGCCTGAACTCCAAAGAGAATAAAAGGCCCATCTGAAAGGCTGAGCCAGACTCTGTCTCAATTTTAAAAAGTCAAAATAAGAGAGAGCCAGGGCTGTTGTCCAGCAGCAGCATCTGCCTACGGGCTTAGCATGCTGAGCACCGGCATTGCTCCCTGAGCTTCCTGCCTGGACAGTGGCCCCAGCTCCTGGAGTCACAGCTAGAGCTGCTCCCCCATCCATACCTCCCCACTACCCTCCATGATGGGCTCGCCTCAACCTGTGGGCCACAAAAACACCCTTCCTTCCTGAAGTTACTGTTGTCAAATATTTTGCCACAGTAAGGAGAGCAGTGACTAACACTTCCAGTCATCCACCAGATCCTGTCACAGGCAAGTGAAAAGCTAGTGAATGTCACAAAAGCCTATTTGCAGTTCCTGCTCCATATTCCAGACAACAGCTTCCTTCAGAGCCCAGCATGTGGGCCTCCAGAAACAGTGATTATTTTTTTAATTTAACTAAAAAGTAAACAAACCCATTGGGACTTACTCCGGTTTTCCCTCAGCTTTCCAGATGTTTCTTTCATGCACTTGTATGTTTGTTTGCTGCTTTGTTACAGTTTGGGGACCTGCATTTAGGACACCCACAGCATGGCTGTATATGGCTACATTAGATCTTGTTCATTTTCAGAGAAACAGATTTTTCCCCCTTACCAAGCATGTTCACTGTTCATCAACGCCCACAATAAAATTTATTAAATATTAGAAGTAGAAAGAACCACAGATGGCATCGGCCTCCCAACTTCTGTTTTACTAAGGTGCAGAAGTAAACTTAAATAACTTCCTTGAAACTGTATTATTAGCTAAACAGAAATAAGAGTGAAAGGGAGAAACTGGGTAGTATTAGAACACCGTGTGAGCCTCCGGTACATCTTCACCCATGGTCTGCTTCTGTACATGGTGTCCTCATCAGTGACAGATGTTAATAGGAACCAGTCATGTGCTGTTTACTCTATACCAGACACTACTCTTTAGTAAAACATATATAATCTTTATTTTTGTTTATTTGTTATCATTTCTATAATTATAATAATAATAGTTATTATTATTTTTGACAGTGTTGAGGATAAAACCTGGAACATTATGCTTATGAAGCAAGTGCTTTGCCAGTGAGCTCTAGCCCTAGCCTTGCAGGTAATTTTTTCCTTTCTTTTGTTTTGTTTTCTGAGACAGGTTGGTCTAGAGTTTACTCTGAAGGCCAAGCTGGTTTTTGAACTCACAAAGATATGCCTACTTTGGACTCCTCAATCCTGGGATGAAAATGGGCACCACCACGCCCAGCAAATACTCTTTAAATCTTAGGTTAACTTTGTGGTTCTTTTTGGTTTTGTTTGGTTTATTTGTGACAAATGAATAAACTATAGGTAAACATGCCACCCCAACCCAAGGACCAAACAGCCAAAACAGGACTGAATGTGATAATATATGTAAAACACCAGAAAAGCCATTGGATGTGCGCTTTGAGGACTTGGGACGAATACTAAACTACAGTCATTCTGAGACTTTTTTTATTGTTGTTGTTGTTCGTAGTGGTGGTGGTGGTGGTAGTGTGTGTGTGTGTGTGTGTGTATGAGGGTGTGTGTGTGTATGATGGGGTGTGTGTGTGTATGAGGGTGTGTGTGTGTATGAGGGTGTGTGTGTGTGTATGATGGGGTGTGTGTGTGTGTGTGTATGATGGGGTGTGTGTGTATGTGTGTGTGTATGATGGGTGTGTGTGTGTGTGTGTGTGTATGATGGAGTGTGTGTGGGTGTGTGTGTGTATGATGGGGTGTGTGTGTGTGGGTGGGTGTGTGTATGATGGGGTGTGTGTGTATACCATATCATGTATCTGATGTCAGAGGACCACTTTATTAGCACCTTGTCCTTTCACTTTTCTGGGGACTCTAGGGGACCAACTCAAGTGTCCGGCTATGTAGCAAGGACCTATCTGGCCTGATCTATCTCCCTAACCCTCATTCGGACTCTAGGTTGAGCATCCTGTCGAGACCCTCTATCCTAGGGCTCTGTATATTCACATCTCGCTTCCACACATTGTTTAGTGGATTTTAATCCATATGCCCTTATAATCTCACCTTTTTTTTGTTGTTGTTGTTTTTTT